>NW_010365341.1:16656-20722 GCF_000414095.1 Morus notabilis
TTCCTGCTGGTTCTTCAGGTGGTGGGAAGAAGGCTTTTACAGGAATTTAAGGCTTACCTAGAATGTGCAGGGATAAGTGATGTTAGATGCTGGCCTTTTTCTTATGTTTTGTTTTGAAGTATTGATTATTATTTCTTTCAGGGGAAGTTTTGAGAACGGATTCCCAATGGTTTAAAAGGATTTGTCATCAAATTTTATTTTTTGTTATAAAATTTTAGCTTCATTTGTGCTTTGACGTCTAAGTGAAATTTACTTGCTGCTCGAGAATTTCTATATTTCATCTCATATCTTGTGGACTTCCCAGTTGGAAAATTACATATAAGCACACTGGGGTCGTTTGTTTGCTTGTGATATGATGATTCCTTTTGACATGTTAAAGTAGGAACTGATGAATGCATCACAAGTGTTTAACGCTCGTCTTGGATATTGATTATAACGTTGAACTTGCATAAACAAACACCCCAGATTTACGTATTAGTCTCTATTTGTTTAGTTGTTTTTTTTCTTCTTTTTTTTGGTTTTTTGCTTGAAATCTCTAATTTGTTTTTGTTATGTATTCTTATTATTGCTCGGATCTACTGCTTCATCTAGGAGTTTGTGTAGCAGCTTTCCACTCTACCATTCTCGTAATACACACGCACCATCAGTAGCTTACTATTGCATATATTTTTTGCTGGTATACCATGATAAGCTCAGTATAGCATATACTTAGATCAAGGCTTTTTTTTTTTTTTTTCTTTTTTTTTTTTTTTCCCTGCCCTGATGAATGAAAGATGGTTTGCCTTGTTTTCGATCATTTTGTTGGTTTCAAGAGTAATCATGAGCAATATTTCACTTAGGTATTGTTTGGTGTAAGGGTTTTGAACCCAAAATCATGATTTTGATTTAAAATCAGTGTTTGTTTATAAAAAGTAGAAAGTGGTTTTGATTTGATTCACTCAGAATTAATGTTTAATTGAGATGGTTCTGATTTAAGATTTAAATTTTGATGTGATAGTTTTAAATTATAGATCACCTCTAATTTTAAAATCACCCCCTTTTCGTTTTGGGTGGTTCAAACTCTTGGTTTTGGTTCTGGTTTTATAATTATGATTTGGACTCCAAATTATGAATTATGGTTTTGGTTTCAAAATCAAAATTAGAATCACCTTGGTTTGAACTCTTATATTAAACGAACCTTAGTTTAGTTGCCACTCGGCTTAGCTTCAATTCATTATTTTATTTTAGGCTTAATGACTAGTGCTGGAACTTTGGGTCAGCTGCCTGAAGCCTGAATTTTTTAGGCTTGACGGGTAGGCTTATATGACCGCCCGTCCAAGTAGGTTTTCAGGCTCGGGCTCGGGCTGCCCAAGAAAGGTCGGAATCATCGATGCCCGCCGCCGAACAAAAGCCTTCAACCGTCGACCGCCAAAATTTTTTCTTATTTTTTTCCCTTCGGCCCGAATTGCTTGAAGGTAGATTAGCGGCTAGTTTTTTTAACATTGGCGCCCGACCCAACCTGCCGCCTGAAAGCCCGTTTCCAACGGTTCTTTTTTTACCATTGCCCGATTTTTGACCTGAATCCGCCAAACCCGACCTGTCGAGACAAAAAATGACTGTTGGATCTGAATATAGGGGAAAAAATTAATTTTTTAACCCAAAAATTTCTTTATAAATATTCTTCATCCCGCACACATTTTTCTCACCTAAACTCTCTCAATCTCTCTGAATTTCTCTCAATCTCTCAAATCTCTCAAATCTCTCACACTTTTTTCAAAAACTATCACAATATCTTAAAGCTCTCTCTCTCTCAAATCGCTCTTATTTTTTATAATGGATTCTTTTAGTTATGGTGGTATTCCTGTTGATGCCCAACAATACGTAGAGGAAGGACAATTTTCTACTAATGAATTTATTACGCAGGAATCGCAAATGCAGCCAACTGAGGAACTTACAAATCCGAGCCGTGGTGGACGTATTGGAGGTCATGGTCGCAATGGTAGTGGGGGTGGAGGAGAGGCGAGTGCAAGTGCTACTGCGTTTGCAAGTGTTGCAACCTTTAAGAGGAAATGCAAGCGCACCTCGACAGTTTGGAATCACTTCGACACAATTGAGGAGGTCGACAATGACGATAACACTATACACATCTCAATGTAAATATTGCTATTCTAAATTACAAGGTGACTATTCACGGCACAACACACTTGAGAAGTCACTCTGAAAAGTGTCTTCAAAAGTTTGGCCAAACCAGCAGAGCCGAATTCCGCCAAATACAATTATCTTTTGATTGCACAACCGGTGGTCTAACCAATTGGAAATACGATCCGCAAGTAGATCGTATGTATGTTGTACGAATGATAGCTGCATTAGATCAACTACTTAATTTTGTAGAACATCCTAATTGACAGCGATATATTAAAGTTGTACATAATCTTAATGCACAGTTTTTTTTTTCAAAAACTACTCTTAGGAAAGATTTGTTAAAATTATTTAAACAAGAAAAAGAAGCATTAATAAACCTTTTACACTATACTAGTAGTTGCGTTGCATTAACAACAGACATTTGGTCTGCCGTTGCCAATAAAGATTATTTATCTGTAACCGGACATTTCTTTAAAGGCTTCAATTTAGATAAGAGAATATTATGTTTTAAATGTGTTCTAGGATCACATAGCGCCGATTTAATATATAATACAATTTTAAATGTAATTGATGAATATAGATTAAGAGATAAAGTGATAGCTATAACACTAGATAATGCTAGTGCAAATACTAAAGTAATTGAATATTTTGAAAATGATTTAAGTTTATTCGGTTATGGTACTATTTTCACTAACATTGTGCATGTCATGTAGTTAATTTAGTAGTTAAATTCGGTTTAAAATCAATGGATGCTCACATTAAAAGAATTAGTGATAGTATTGCATAAATTCAATGTAGTAACTAAAAAAATTTTAAAAATATTTCTATAGAAAAGAAATTTTAAAAATATTGGTCTAAATTACCAATGTTGTATGGTTTCGGTACTATTTTTTGTCATAGATTAAATTTAGACGGTTTAGAAAGTGATTTAGAAAACTCAGGTGAATTTTTAAGTATCAATTGTTCTCACCAATTTCTGACAATAAAGGCAAAAATATTCTCTCTATAGTAAATATGAGAATAGGTTTAGAAACACAAACTCTGAAGTACAGGAACCACAACAAAGAGATGAAAATCCGCATTCATTCTTGAATGTTTTCGAGTTGAAGAAGAAGAAGAAGACGACTCAAACAAAAGCTGGAAGTGGATCTTCATCAACAGGCGGTGGCGGCGGCGGCGGCTTCAACAAGCTTATGGCGTACCTCAGTGAGAGCTTAGTAGTCGACGATAGTGGAGATTTGTTCGATTTAGTTCAATGGTGGAGGGCATGAGCATTAACTTGGCCAGTCCTAACTTGATTAGCAATGAATGTTTTTTATCCCAGTCTCCACTGTTTCATCCGAACAAGCCTTCAGTACTACCAGACGATACTTGAGGAACGTCGAAACGCATTGCAAAGGGACATTGTTGAAGCCTTGGTCTGCATTAAGGATTGAGATCGTGTCGTTCAATGTTTACAAGATACAATTTCATCGGCAAGTCAAGAATGTATCGATGAATTTAATAGATTAACATTTAATTTTGAAAACGATCCTTCAACTTCAAATTAAATTGTAATTTGTAAATATCTATTTGCTTTCGACATTGTAATTGTATAGTTAGATTTTGTAAGTTTGTAAAATTTCTAATTCATCAAAAAATGATTGCACTCTTTTTTCCTTACCAAGTTTTTATCCCTCGATGAATTTAATAGATTAACATTTAATTTTGAAAACGATCCTTCAACTTCAAATTAAATTGTAATTTGTAAATATCTATTTGCTTTCGACATTGTAATTGTATAGTTAGATTTTGTAAGTTTGTAAAATTTCTAATTCATCAAAAAATGATTGCACTCTTTTTTCCTTACCAAGTTTTTATCCCAATTGAGTTTTTTTTTAGTAAGGTTTTTAACGAGACAATCATGAATTACAAATTTAAAAATTAATATACAAAATTAATTTAT
>NW_010365341.1:22992-56441 GCF_000414095.1 Morus notabilis
TGACTTATTTTGAATACAATCCTAAATACTATCTTCTAGTATATAATTATTATATACAATATTTAAAGTCACATAAATAATCGTTAAATTTTTAATGATATTTATAAAGTACTCAAATAATATGCACAAAATATAATGAATGTCATCTTTATTAAATAAATAATAAAATTTTTTAACCACATCTCATACTTTGACGGCACTGTTGGCCTGTTTTGGGTCACAAAGAAATTACTGATGTCATATATTGTTCCAATTTGAATTTTGTTCCAAACAATTTCTGAGTCACGTGCTCAAGTTGTCTCATATTAAGTTCATCTGAGTGAAGAAATACTTGAGGCTTTTATGATCAGTGAAAATCTGACATTGTGCACCATATGAATAATGTCTCCATATCTTTAAAGCAAAAACTACTGCCGCTAATTCAAGATCATGAGTAGGGTAGTTTCTCTCATGATTTTTCAATTGTCGAGACGCGTATGCAATTACCTTTCCATTTTACATCAATACCGCTCCCAGTCCTAGTTTGGAAGCATCACTGTATATGTCAAACCTTTCTCCATCCTTTGGGATAGTAAGGATTGGTGCAGTAGTTAGCTTCCGTTTCAATTCATGAAAACATTCCTCACACTTCTTAATCCATTCATACTTCTTCTCCTTCGTGTGAGGGCAGTAAGTGGTGTAGCTAGTTTTACAAAATCCTCTACAAATCTTCTATAATATCTAGCCAAACCTAAGAAACTACGGATCTCTGTTACATTTCTTGGTGCGGGCCAGTTCCTAACTGCTTCTATCTTTGCTGGATCCACCGGAATTTCATCTTTTGAGACTACATGTCCCAAGTAATGAACTTCATTAAGCCAAAATTCACACTTAGAGAATTGAGCATATATCTGATGTCTTTTCAGCGTTTGAAGAATAATTCTTAAGTGCTCTTCATGCTCCTTACTATTCCTTCAATAAATTAGTATGTCGTCAATAAAAACAATAACAAATTTATCAAAGTATTCATTGAAAATGCGATTCATCAAATCCGTCAAAGCTGATGGGGCAATAGTTAGTCCAAATAGCATTAGAAGAAACTCGTAGTGTCCATAACGCGTTCTGAAAGCTATCTTTGATATATCTTGCTCCCTAATCTTCAATTGGCGGTATCCAAATCACAAATCAATCTTTGAGAATATTGATGCCCCTTTGAGTTGGTCAAATAAGTCATCGATCCTGGGCAGAGGATATATATTCCTTATCGTGACCTTATTGAGCTCACGATAGTCAATACACATTCTTAATGTGCCATCTTTCTTCTTTACAAATAAAACAGGGGCTCCCCAAGGCGAATAACTTGGTCGGATAAATCCTTTCCCCAATATTTCTTGCAGTTACGTTTTTAGTTCCCTAAGTTCCGCTGGAGCCATTCTATAAGGAGCCTTAGAAATCGGTGTTGTTCCAGGTAAAAGTTCAATTTCAAACGAAATCTCACATTCTGGTAGCAATCCTGGTAATTCTTCCGGAAAGACTTCCAGAAAATCTTGAACTGTCGGCATATCTTTTGGTTGCAACTTATCAGTTTTAGTCGTATCCACAACATGAACTAGATATCCTTCGCAACCACTACTAAGTAATTTCCTTACTTCCATTGCATTAATCATTCGTCTAGGGGTACGCTTAGAGCGATCAACATATTCAAAAGTTTCTTCCCAATCAGGTCAAAAAATCATCTTCCTATTACAATAATCAATAGTAGTTTGATATTTTCCTAAGAAATCCATTCCTAGGATGACGTCGTAGTTGATTATCTTTAATACGACTAGATCTGTGTATAGCTCCCTATTTGTTACGACTATCGGTACATGCTCTAGCCTAAATTCAGATAATAGAACTTCCCCAGAAGGCAGGGTAGTCCTAAATGTCTAACCAATTCTATTTTTAGCATAATTTAATTTCTCAGTAAATTCATATGATGCAAACGAATGTTATGCACTGGAATCAAATAATGCATATGCTGAGTGCTGAGCAATAGTAAGCTGACCTGTCACTACTCCTAAAGTGCTAGCTTCTGCATCATTTCTTGTGTATGCTAGCAACCTAGCATTGGTTTGCGACGGGGCGTCTATTCTATCTTGTTGAGGTTGCATTTCCTCAACTCTCATCTGCATCGCATTTGCTTGGCTAGTGGGTTGTCTATTTGAATTCTGAGGACAATTCCAGGAATAATGGCCCTCTTTGCCACATGTATAGCAACTGTTTGTTCTATAACGGCAGACACCCGAATGTTTCCTTCCGCACTTAGGACACTCAACTATATTCGTGTTACGATCTTGCTTCTGTTGCGGATTCTGGAAATTAATGTTTCAATTTCCATCAAAATTTTACTTTCTTATTCGGGTTCGGGGCAAAACATCACTAACATTCGTCGCACCCTTTCCATTTCTGTTGGCACTAACTGAGGGCATAGCCTTGTCAATCGATCGAACTTACGACAAGCCTCCATAATAGTCATATCACCTTGCTTCAAATTATTGAATTCATTTTGTTGAGCTCGGAGACCTATAGTATCATAGTACTTAGCATTGAATTCCCCCAAGAATTCATTTCAAGTCATTATTGCCACATTTCTTCTCATTACCACTGTCTCCCACCAGTAGTGGCATCTTTCTTTAATACATATGAAGCACATAGAACTTTTTCTTGCTCTGTTAGATTCATGAAATCCAGAATTCTTTAGAGTGAAGTTAATTAGTCCTCAGCTTCTAGTGGGTCAGTGGAACCTTCAAATTCTGGTGGCTTCATCCTACGAAATCATACATATAATGGTTCCTTATTAGCGATAGGCACAGCTTGTGAAACCATTTCTGGCAACGCCACACACTCTGGTCGCGATGTAGGTTGAACAGGTGGTGCTCTTCTTTGCTCATGTTCTTGATCTCTTTACTTAAACTGTGCCCATAAATTCCTATTTTCGTGCTCTTGAGCCTCTAATTTGGCTTGTAAGTTAGCTATGGTGGCAGGTAAATCCACTCCAAAATATGAAACATGCATCATGTTCTTTTAACTCGATAGTGCGATCAGTCATAATCTCACTAAAGAACTGTCCAGCATAAATTGTCACGGTGTCATAAGTTCGCATCTTAAATTTATCGACCTTATGTATATACTTCTCCATTCTCTTAAATTATGTCTCCCCAGTCTGTGATTGATCCTGTGAGGTAGAGGCAACCTTTGGTGCTATCCTAACGGGTGCCTCTCTTGGTGAAAATTGAGTTAGCAGTAAACTACAAAAATTGTCTCATGGCACCTCATGTGCATTTCTTGTTTCCACCGCACCTCTCCAAAACTGTCGAGCGTCAGACTCTAATAAGCCAGCTGCTAGAATCACCCAATCACTCTCATCAATATCATAGGCTACCATCCTATATTCCATTTGGTGTAGTCAATCTTGTAATTTTGTTGTTGGATAAGCCTGACCATCATACGTAGGTGGATTACATTGATAAAGTACGAAAGCAGCTCTTCCAGTGACCTTAGATCCTATTAGGTCTCTAATCATAGCTACTTGCACTTCCCTATTAATTGGGGGTGGCTTAGCTACTCTATTAGGTTGTAAAGGTACCTCTAAAGGAATGGGTTCCGCTTCCGATATAGAGGGAAATCTATGCAGACGTCTTCCCCTTTCTGGACCCCGGATACTTCTTCTATGAAACCCACGTGGAACCATTCGAGATCGTCTTGTTCGAACCATACCGTATATCCTATAAAAACAAAATTCACACACTGAATTATAAATTCAAAAGAAACAATAACTTACTTGGACATTGTTGAGTTAGATGCTCTACAGAATGTGGGTGGGTGGCAGAACCTTCGCTCTGATACGAACTGTGACGACCCTAACTTTTGATCATCATCCTATGTTCATACTTAGCATGACTCATCCTCTAGTACTTTCTAATTATAACCTCTTAAAAAGTCAGGCTAATTTTTTTTCAACCATTCATACGTCTTAATGTTGTAGCATTTTGGTAGCATTCCGTTAATGCTGTAGCATTTTACTATGCATTTCGTTAATGCTGTAGCATTTAGATACATTACTCATACCTTGTAACTAGAGGTTGCTATGCATAGCCTCACTGTCTCGTAAACTCAACTTTCGTTACATAACTCATCTATATTCACAAAAACATTATTTACTTTATACACATAAAGTTCAACAGTATTTTTAAAACACGTGATGCCTCCACTACCCACTTACCCAAATCCTGCTGCTACACCTTCTCTGTATGCCCAACAACAAGTTTCAGGGAGCCGGTGCCTTACCCGAGCTTCCTACAACACAAATAAACTTAATGGGCTTTCGCTCAGCAAGTAACAGTAGGTCATAATAGATGCAATAATTATGCATACCCATATATGCATTCATGTCATATATCCTAAGATACTTTGTACTACTAGAACATGTATTGCTTATGTTCTTCTTCTTTCATCACATACTTTGTTCAACTTTCATCTCACTTTAGTCGTTCACAATGTATTTTCACATTTTGAATGACTTTCATATTGTGCTTTCTTTCTTTTCTTTCTTCTATACAAATACCGTACCCTTATATGGAACGGTTTTTGTTTTTCATTTTCTTATCTTTTACTTCTTATGGGCCCTGTCATGTTGTACCATAGCACACATAACCAGTGAGTAGTGGGATAGATAACCAATGCAGCTCAGTCACGGTTTCGTCTCTTTCAGTCTCATAATAACCATTTTTTCGAAGGCTGGTACAAACAGGATGTTTAGTCTCTTGCCGTTTATCAATTTTCTCATTGAAATGGTAACTTTAGTTAAATCTTATGACTTTGTGTATTTTTGAGCAATTTATCATGAGATTAACTTTTCGTAAAAGATTAACTTTTTCTCTTCCCTTAACCTCAGCTTGACGTCGATACATACTTTTCATAGAATAAAATTCTACTACCACTTAAGTCTTGTAGATACATGCATAACATTGTACCTAACATTCAAATGTCATCTTTCCCATTCTAGCATACATTTAGTCTACAATATGCTCGGATTGAGCAACATAGAGAAATAAATTTATTCGCATTATAGACAAGAAAAACTACTGATACTTACAGAAGTCTCGCTAATGTTGTGTCCTCAGTCTCACTTAATGATTTCCGGCTTCGATCGTTAATTGATCCTATTGCATAAATTTCTTATCGTTAGATTCAAAGTCTAAGATCAATAGTTACATTAAAATTTAATTCGAAAAGATCTACAATCCTTATGTTTGGTATTCAATGCCAAAATATTGCCTATCTCAAGAATTTGTACTAAAACCGTGCACCTTCCTCAGTCATGGGCCTAATTTTTAGTTTTGGTCCAAAACTGCGGATTCTCATTGTGTTCGGTTTCCACACATCACCAATTATCGAAATGACATACTTTTCACACTTTAATCCCTTATTCCTCTTGAAATCTGGTTTTAGTTTAAATGCCCAAATCAAATTTCGGCAGAGTCCTGCCTATTTCTCTACGTTTCCCGAGCTAACTTCAACTCGTTTTATCCATTATTTTCACCTTCGAACACAAACCAAATCCTTTCTCTTTTAAATACACCATCAACATCATCATGATTCTAGGGTTCTCACAAGAATTATCTATCACCAAATAGGCTAGAAACAAAATCCAATAACCAAGAAACCATCTTTAAATCACTAGATTTTTGTGTTCTTTAACCATCCCAAGCTAATCTTCATTCTAAGTGAAAAATTTTTCTTCTTTTCCCCTATGCTCCCCTTACAGCTATGGTAGGGAAATTACAAGAAAAATTTGGATTCTCTCCTTAGAGAATGAAGAACAAGCTTCGGAGACGCTATTCCTCTGTAACTTCGTCGATTTTCGCTTAAATCTCACTTTTCCTCACTTTGGTGAAAATTTTCTTCTCTCTTGGCTGGTCACTCTCTGTTTTTGCATGATAATTAGGCATTTTTCTTGTGTCTTTCCTTTAAGAACCGACCACCATAAAGTGAGGGGGTTAAAAATGCAATTTTGGCATTTTTAGGGACTTTTTTACAAAATTTTGCCAAAATATCTCTTCTTTTCTTCTCCACCAAGCTTGGCCGGAAGCCCCTTTTTTCTACTTTCCACATGTCCTCCTTTTTTCTCCTTTCCACATGTCCTCATCTCAGCCACTCATCAATTTAATTACTTTAAATCCTAACCATCCATTCATAATAATTATCTCATTTCTATTCCATTTAATTCTTGTCCGGTGTGCATTCTATTTGCATTTTTCGGACAGTTAGTCAACTTAGTCAACCTTGACCATTCTTGACCAACTTTTCGAGGGCGACATTTTGGTCGACTCTTGGTCAACAAATTTTGACTTGGTCAACTCAAATAAGTCAAAACCCTAATTTTCTCGGTTCGGCCTTCCGAACCTCTTTTTTGTCCATTTTTTGTTCCGATTGTTTCTAAAACCCTAAAATTGATTTTTTCAATTCCTTCTCATTTCTTAACCTTAATATTCATGTGCTTGCCCACTTGTGGGTTTAATACAACGTTCCATACTTCTTTTTTTAACATAGTTCCAAAGTCGATAACTACATCATAGTTCAGAAATTTCTGAATTTCAGCTTATAACTTGCTATTTAGTACTATTGTCAACAAGTACTTGTCATAAAAATATTCATATTGATAATACAAAGGATTTCAGGAAATTTTATCTCATACAATAATTCTGATTAATTTTCCGGTCATGACATAAAGAGAAAATAAATCCGACGTAATCATCGAAGAAACAACTCTAGCTCTTCACTAATCTGCAATTTTCAAGTGAACACTAAACCTCTTAAGCTTTAATCTACCAGTTCAATGTCATTCATGGAATGCCCAGAAAAGCCACAAACCAATAGTCAAAACAGGGATCAAGATTATTTTTTTTCCCTCCCTATTATCAGGAATAAATTCCAATCAGAAGACTAAAGAAAAATCTATGTTCTATTTTGGCCCTGTCACAACTACAAGTCAAATCGCAGCTCAAACTCGTAGCTCCACTACCCTTAACGTAAAGCTGAAGCTCAAAAAGGTGACACAACATCCTCAAGGGCCGCTCTCATAGGTCGTCTCCCTCGTTCAAATATGTCGCCCCTCAGCTTGGAAGCCCTCGATACATCGCCCCTCGCCACAAAAGTTGCCTGTTGTTGCGAAGGTCGTCAATCCCATCATCCCTCATCACGATCCGGTGGCCTACAATCCATGCTATTGGTCTGATGGAGGAAAGCAAGAAACAATGAACGGGAAAGTTAAAGAATTAACTTGTTATTTAATTTAATTTAATATGAAATATATTTATTAATAATTATCTTTTAAAAAATTTTTACTTAAACATTTTATCCTCATGTATCAAATGAAAAGCCTTTTTTACGTATTTTAGTTTTCTTAATCCCTTTTTTAATAACTTAGGTTTTTTCAGGGTATTTTATGTTAATACCCTCCTCAGATGGGTCATGTACCTGACACATGGTGAATTTCGTCACTCATTGTAACAGAAGGAGAAAAATTGTTAACGGAACAAAGTTTAGGTGGAGCGGATGTTACGTTTTAAAATTCGGGGGGTAAAGTGTCACAAGGGTCATAATTCAGGCGAAATTTTTAAAATTAATCCCAAAAATATTTCAAAAACTATACAAATTTGCACTTAATCGTTTACTTTGTCCTAAATATCGTTTCCTACATACGGAAAAAATAATTTTTTAATTTGTTATTTCGGTCATCATTAAATTTACAACTTAATCATAACATTTGCCCTTTTATTTGTTTCCTTTACAAGAAATATATTTATACTCGTTTTATTTACAAGAAATATACTTATACGTTCATGTTTCATAAAATTTCATGTAATCTTTGTTTATTATCATCTTTTTATTCGTTCCGTATTGACTTTTTATTCGTTTCCTTTATGACAAATATACTTATCCATTTATGTTCCATAAAATGAAATAGTTACGAGCAGAGCCGACCTCAGCAATTTGTGCCGCCCTTCCAGCCATAGTTGTCAAATCCGCATTAGATGTAATTCCTTCTTGCACCAATTTACCATCCACCAAACTACTCACAATTCCGACCTCAGGCTTCAGGGACAGTACATGCCAGGGAATCAAAGGCCTAACAATAATGACAAAGGAAAAGGAAATGCATAGGGGCAAGCCTATGTCATGGCAAAGGGTAGCTCTGGAGTACAAGCGGGGAATGCAGTTATTGAGGGTATGATTCCTATCTCACATTCATTAGCCCGCATTTCTATTGATGCGTGTGCTATACATTCCCTCATATCCAAATCCTTTACGAAAACCTTAGGTTCGAAACTTGGGAGTTTAGAAATCCTGATGTATTTGAATTCTCCACTTGGATATGTGGAGGTGTCCAGTATGTGTAGATCGTGCGAAATCACGATCGGAGGTGAAAGATTGTAGACGGATTTAATCATCTTGCCCATGAATTTGTTTGATATGGTGCTCAGAATGGACTGGTTATCGAGGTACGGTGTCGTTTTTGATTGCCACCGCAAGAGAGTGACTCTCATTACCAGTTTTGGAGCGCTAGTCACTTATCAAGGGGGCATAAATCCAGTTCTAGAAGAACGTCTATTGCAACACAGTGTTGGGGAACGACACAACCTAGCTTATTTTTCCTTCCTTTTTGTTTTAGAGGGTGAATATGATATGACTGGAGAAGATACCGGAATACTCGGACATATTTTCCAAAGAATTGCCCGGTTTACCGCCAGATCAGAGATAGAGTTTTGCATCGATCTACATTCAGAAATGACTCTTATCTCCATCGCTCCCTATAGAATGGCACCGGCTGAGATGAAAGAGTTAAAGAATTAACTCGGTGAATTAGTGGAGAAAGGATATATTAGGAATAATACTTCCCCATGGGGCGCACCTGTTCTATTTACGAAGAAGCATGATGGATCTCTTAGGTTATGTATCAATTATCGACTGTTGAATAGAGTGATCGTAAAGAATAAGTACCCATTGCCAAGGATTGATGAGTTATTTGATCAGTTAGGTGGATCACGTTATCACTCTAAGATTGATTTAAGATCCGGATATCATCAACTTAAGGTCAGGGAGGAAGATATTCTAAAAATTGCCTTCAGGACCCGATATGGGCACTTTGAGTTTCTTGTGATGCCATTTGGGTTGACGAATGCTCCGACAGCTTTCATGGACCTAATGAACCGAGTCTTCCAGCCTTATCTGGATCAATTCGTGATAGTTTTCATTGACAACATTCTGGTTTATTCGAAGACCTAGGAAGACCACGAGCAACACTTAAGGATCATTCTCTAGACTCTTCGTGAGCATTAGCTTTATGCGAAGAAGGAGAAGTGTAACTTCTAGTTGGTAGAGGTCAAGTTCCTTGGACACATCATATCTGGCCAAGAAACCTCGATGGATCCTTCGAAGATTAAAACTGTGTTGCAGTGGAAATGACTGAGGAACATAGCTGAAATTCAGAGTTTCCTAGGACTTATGGGGTATTGTCGATGCCTCGTAAAGGACTTCTCAAGCATTGCTACTCCGATGACTTGATTGACTAAGAAAGAAGTCAGATTTGAATAGGATGCTAATTACGAACACGCTTTCCATGAACTGAGGACCATATTGACAAGCACACCAGTCCTAACCATAACAACTACTCGTACAAGGTTTATTCTGACGTGTCAAGACGAGGACTTAGATGTGTTCTTATGCAAGGAGGACGTGTTCTAGCTTATGCATCTCGTCAGCTGAAGTCTCATGAGAAGACTTATCCAACTCATGATTTAGAGTTAGCTGCAGTGATTTTTACTCTTAAGATATGGAAATGTTATCTCTACGAAGTAAAATTTCAAATCTTCTCTGATCATAAGAGTTTGAAGTATTTGTTCACTCAGAAGGACCTGAATCTGAGGTAGAGAAGATGGATGGAGTACATAGAGGATTATGATTTCACTCTATAGTATCATCCTAGAAAAGCCAACGTGGTAGCAGATGCCCTCAGCAGGGACGTTAGGAATTCTAGCATCTTTAACTTTGGAGGATTGGAAAAGAGCAGAGATAGTAGGTGATTATGATCTTCAGTATCATGAGGATTATAATCAAGCAATGATGTACAATTTGGTTTCTGTGCCAGCTCTTATGCAACAGATCAAACATAACTAATGGCAGGATCCCCATCTTCAAGGAGTTTGGACTCGAATTCAAAATGGAGAACAACTAGATGGTTGAAATATATGAGAAGATGTAACGTTCTACTTCAGAAACGTCATAGCTGTTCCTCAAGTGGACGAGATAAAGAAGGCAGTCCTTCACGAGGCTTATAAATCACGATTTTCTATTCATCTTGGTAGTACCAAGATGTATTAGGATCTCAAGAGGCAGTATTGGTGGAGAGGTATGAAGAAGTATGTTTGCCAATACGTGTCAGAACATATCACTTGTCTTCAAGTCAAAGCTAAACACTAGAAACTAGCTGGGGAACTATAACCTCTTCCTGTTCCTAGATGAAAATGAGAACACATCACAATGGACTTTCTGATGAGATTAACGAGAATGGAGCAAAGGCATGATGTTATCTAGGTCATTGTGGATAGGCAGACAAAGTCTACACACTTTATTCTGTTTCATGCAACGTATTCCAGGAAGGTTCTAGGAAAATTGTACCTAGAGCACATCGTTAGACTTCACTGAGTGCTGCTATCCATCACGTCAGATCGTGATACTCGCTTTAATGTGAAGTACTGGAGAAGTTTCTAATAAGCCATGGGGACGGAATTGAATTTTAACACTGTATTTCACCCTCAGACCGATGGACAATCTGAAAGAGTCATCCAGATTTTAGAAGACATAGTTCGTGCTTGTATTTTGGATTTCGGTGGAAACTAAAAGAAGCATCTCCATTTAGCCGAATTCACCTACAACAATAGCTATCAGGCTAGCATTGGAATGGCACCATTCGACGCTCTATATGGTAGACCATGTACATCACCAGTTTGTTGGCTCGAGCCAGAGGATCGACTCACTCTTGGACCAGATGACATCCAAGAAAACAACGAGAAGATAGCCGTTATTCAGGAACGATTACTGATAGTTCAGAGTCTTCAGAAGAGCTATGTTGATAGAAGGCATAGACCTTTGGAGTTCCAAGAAGGCGATTTTATTTTGTTGAGAGCTTCTCCACACAAAGGAATTACTCATGTTGGTGTGAAAGGGAAACTTGCACCGAGGTATATAGGCCCGTTCCAGATCGTACAACGAGTCAGTGTTGTCACTTATTACATTGTTTTGCCTTCAGAGTTGTCTCATGTACACAACGTGTTCCATGTTTTGATGCTTCTTAAGTGTCAACCTTATTCGGAAGCCATTGTGCAATGGTATGATGTCTCGATTCAATATGATGCGACTTACAAGGAGAACCAGTTCAAATTCTCGATCGAAAGATGAAAAGTCTACGTCATCGTGAGATACCATTAGTGAAAGTGTTATGGCAACACCATGGCGTTGAGGAAGCAACGTGGGAACTAGAAGCAACAATGCAGGAACGATATCCACAATTGTTCTTATGTTGAGGTAAGCTCTAATTTCGAGGACGAAATTCCTTAAGGGGGTAGAGCTGTAATAACTTCAAGAATTAAACATGTTTAATTATGCTAATTGTAGTTTATTAGTGTGCCTAATCTAGTTTTCTTAATTAATCATGATTACTAAATATTTTCTTATCTTTAAATTTTAATTATTTTCAAGAAACTTTAAGTATTCTCAGTATTTACAATTCCACCCCTTTTCTTTTAGCTATCGTTTAATATTGTCTTTTCTTTTCTTTATACTTTCCTTTCCTTTCTTTCTTTTCTTTATTTCTCTCTAACTCTCTGTCTCGTTTCTTCTCTCTTTCTCGTAGTTCTCTCTCTCTCTCAGACTCTCTCAGACCTCTCTCTCTCTCTCTCTCTCTCTCTCTCGCGTTCCACTCTCTCATCTAAGCTCGCCCTTCCTCACGCGTCCTTCTCTTCTCTCATTTTCCTCTCAAATTGTCCTTCTCGCTTCTTTAAGCGGATTTGAGCCGGATTTGAACCAAAAAAGTTTATTTCCAAGAAGTTTTCAACCCTAAAGCAAAGATCAATGTAAATATTTGAAAACTCACTCTTGATCTTAGATTTTATCTTGGTGATCTAGGTTTTGGTTTGAATTTTGATGAATATTGGTTTAGATTTGATTTTGAATGGATTTTGGTTGAAATTCATGACAGAATTTGGGGGTTTTGATTCTTTGGACTTTATTTAGTAAATGGAACCTAGTTTTGTTAATTTCCTATGAGAATATCTTGAAATCGAACCTGAAATTACAAGATCTGGCCTCGTTTCTCATGGTTCGGCTATTTTCTTTAGCTTGTTTACTCCCCACCGGTCGACCGGGGTGGTTGACTGGTCACCACTCCACCGGTCTACACTCCTCTGTCACCGGTCGACCGGTGCACACTAAATCTGGCCCAAGATTTTCTGAAATCCTGTTTTGACCCCGAAATTCAATGTAGGACCAAACCAACTTCATTTGAGAACTCAAAGTGAGTGGATTAGCCACAAGAGTCCTTGTTTCCATTCCATTTCTCTTGATTGAACTCCGATTCTCAAGGAATCATGATTTGAATTAAGAAGTTGTTTGTAAACTTTGATTTTGAGTTAAGGCACACTGGTATGATACAAGTGAACATAATTAAGCTAGATTGTTTAGAGGAAATGATTAAACTCTAAACCGTTGTTTTTGATGATGAAACTAGCGGCACGATTGGACTTCAAGCTTCAAAGAAAAGTAGAGCTAGGACTACGTGAAGTTATTCGTAGAATTGACATCCAATAGGTAGGATGCTCTTGTCCACATCCTTGTTAGCTTGTTTTAAATGTATTTGGCCTATGAAAATTTTTAAAGATAAAAACGTATTTAAAATCATTGAAAACTAGAGAAAAGTTTTATATGATATTTTCTTAAAGTGAGATATTTTAAGAAATGGTAACAACGCTGATAGCCTAGAAATCAGGATATAGAGATCTTATCCTTGGGGGCAGGACCCAAAACCTAGATGGGCCACTATGGTGGTGTTTGGCCTTGCATTGGTCGTAAGTAATTTATCATTAAATTACTTGTTGGTGCCTAAAAACCAGTAATTTAAGTTTATGTTCCTTTTAGAAAAAAGTTGTTTGGTTTCGAATGATTCGTTCAGGCCTGTACTTTTATTTAGTTATTCATTTTTATAAAATTATGTCCTACTAGGCCCAGCGTTGGAAGCATGTCCCTTGGATGTTTGGAAAACCTGACAACGCTCCACATAACGGTCAACATCCAAGCGGAACGTAGGCTAAAAGTAAGATGTGGAGACTAGATGAAGCGTCCTATCTCGACCAACATGACCTTCTCCATGCAATTCTTTTATTATTTGCAAGCACAAGCTACAATCCAGAATACAAAGGCAGCTACCCAAAAGAGATGGGATACGGGTCTAATGCAACGCAAAGAGATGGAACGCGGAGTTGAAAATATAAGTTGCCGATTTAATTCACATTCGTATTTTAATTTATTTTAGTTGTTTCCCAATATCTTCTAGCATATCTTCTAGTCTTATTGGTGAATTATTATGGATTTTAAATTAGGGATATTTAAGATTAGTTTTAGTTTCCTTTTATTTTTTTCAAATTAATTTCCTTTTCCAATTAGTTTCTTTTTCTATTTTTGAATTGTAGTATTCTATAAATAGGAGAGGTTAGTTTGTTATTTTATTTACATATTAATAAAATTATGTGCTTTGTGAGTGCTTTGTGAGTTCTCTCAACATATCTATTCCAATTTCCTCAGTATTCTATTGAATCAACGAATGATTTATGCCTATTTTTCTGGTATTCGTGAGCGAATCAACAGGTTTGTAGAAGTTTTATTTTCCAATATTCAGATCGAATCAACAGACAATAAGAATTTATCCCTTTTTCTTATTTTTTATACGCTTCCACTATGTCACTTGGTATTAAAGCTGTTGGTTAAATTGATACAGGAGCATTTCGGCTCTGATACCAACTGACGTAACGAAAGCATAGAGCAAACTTGTAATTCGTTGATTCACACGGAATATAGGAAAACAAGGAAAACTTGTGATCGTTGATTTTTGAGAATACCGAAAACAAGCAAACAGAGGGGAGAAAAAAACTTCTCTCAATTTTATTAAAAATCTGAATAATAATAACAATCTAGGCTAGCTATTTATAGAGGACGACAATTCAAAATAGAAAAGTCAACTAAACTCACTAGGAAACTAAACTAATTCTAAATTTGAAATTTTAGAAACAACTAAATTAGGAAAAAAAAAACATCTAAAAATTAGAAACTACTAAAATAAAATAAAAATAAAAATAAAAATAAATCAACGAATAATTTTTGGGCAACTTCCATAACTATTCGGCGCCTCACGCTACATCAGTGACAAAAAAAGTATTTTTGATGACAATAAATTCACTATGGGCCCGTTTAACATTACTTTTAGACGTTACTTTTAGCTTTTTTAAAAAAGTTACAGCAATTTAGGGTGTTTAGTACAGCTACTACAAACTGCTGTCAAACAACAGTATCTGAGTTGCTGTTACATAGCAGCTTCTGCTGCTATTATCTAAATTTATTAGGATAACTTTAACAATAAAACTTAATTCTCAATATACATATTTTACTTCTTTCATACTATTAAAAAATATATTTTTAAAATAGTTATTTAAAATTGAAAATCTTTAATAAATATGCTATACTAAATTTCATTCAAATATTTTTAATAATTATCAAAATATTTAAAATTAACAATAATAAATATTAGTTGATGAATAACTTTTCTCCTTGAATAAAAGTAATTTACTTTTAAGAATTATTTTAATCAATAAAATTTAAAATATATTTTTTATATTATGAATATTGGCCATAAAAATAGAAATAAAACTAACTATAAACATGTATGATAAAGTATGTCAACTTTTATCATTATACATTTCAACAATAACTTTATACAAGTTACCAAACATCTAAATTTCTGTTTTTGGTACTCAACACTTTTGTAAAAATATTTACCAAACACTTATATGCTTCTATTCAGAACAACTTATTACTAACAGCACAACAATTACAAAAATTTTCAATAGCACAGCAATGCAAAACTTGCCCTATATCTATTATATATAGAAGAATAGAAAAAAGTGCTCTATAGCATTTTGGTAGTTTAAAACACAACTTTGATTTTACACAATTTTTTCCCTCTCTTTCTTTTCTTTCTTTTTCCTAAATTTTCCCTTTTCTTTTTGAACCCGCGATAAAGATGATCTAAAATAATTCAGGGTGTTGAATGTACTTTTAAAGAATATTTAAACATAAGAAATTCAATCATCATTAAATATAACATCACTTAGACAGTAATTACATAACAAAAATTTGATAAAATCTGAAATAAGATTGTGTTTGGTGATCCAAATTACAATACCTTGCCATTCGAAAAACAGAAAAACAAACCAACACTACAATCAGATGCTAAAACCAAATATAACCTGCATTCAAAACTATAAATTTAATGCAAGCGTGGTTTCAATAAAATTGAAGAGAAAAAAAGTAAAGAATCAGTTGATAATAAAACATGGAAAGAAAATAACAAATTTGAAATCAAGAAAATTAAAACCTTAATTGTTCGCTTTTAGCATCTATACCTAACCTGTGAAAAGTAGGATCCAAAATAATTAAAAGGTGCCAAAGATAATTTTAAAGAATATAAGTACATAAGAACAAATCCGAAATAAGATTGGATTCTTTGATACTAACTACAATACCTCGCCATTAAAAAAAAGTAAAAAAAAAAATAAAGCTACGCTACAATGAGATCCTAAATCCAAATTAAACCTGCAATGAGAACAACAAAAGTAATTCAAACGTGTTGTCAATGAAATCAAAGAGAAATGAAGTAAAGAGGCTGCTAAAAATAACAGATAGAGAGAAAATAATAAATTCAAAATCAAGAAAATCAAAACCTTAATTATTCGCTTTTTAGCATTCATACTTAACCTGCAAAAAGTATGATCCAAATAAAGAAAGAACGTGCATAATTTTACAACTAAATTAGGGTATTAAGGGCCCTTGACAACCCACACAAATCAATCACACCCTAACTATAATTTAGTTCCTTATATAAACAGTATATCAAGCATTTTTTTAACGGTTGCTAACAAAAATAACGTAGAACTAAATACACACGTGTGTATATATATATATATATATATACCGTCACATGACCTATTTATATTTAGACTAGCCATATGCATAATACATATTACACGTATTAAGTAGGACTTTATAAATATGTAATCATGTACGTATGTATATATATAATCTAATGATAAAAATTAACCATCACACAAAGTTATCATATCATCGCATAAAATTTAACAATTTGGCATAAACTTGTTCTTACACAACGATTCCTCGTTGCATTCACTTATTCAAAATAACTCAACATAATGTTAGGATTAATGAACTATAATACCATAACCATATCCACATTAATTCGTAATTTCTAATTTATAGCAATATTGTTAGTTAGAATTCTGGGTGTTACAACCATTCTCACCTTATAAAAGTTTTGTCCTCAAAATTTAGAATAAATCCAGGTAATTCAAACACCTCTTCGTTCTCATGTAGCTTCCTCTACCTTTGGTTACAACAACTATTACTAAGGGAATCTCTTTATTGCTCAAGGTCTTCGTCTTCCGGTCTAAAATCTCGACTGGTTTCTCTTTGTAGCTCATATCTTCTTGAATTTGAACTCCTTGTGGCTTCATGACATGCGACTGGTCCAGTACATACTTCTTCAGCATCGATAAATGAAAAACGTTATGGATAGAGGCCATCCTTGAGGCAATTTTAGCTTGTAAGCTACCTTGTCAATGTGCTCGCTTACCACATATGATTCCACATACCTCAGACTAAGTTTGCCTTTCTCCCCAAACTGCATCATGCTCTTCATCGAGATACCTTGATAAACATCGAGTCTCCAACCTTAACTCTAAGGGCCTTCAACGTACATCTGCATAACTCTTTTACCTACTCTGAGTTGTGGCAGTCGATTGTTGAATCACTTTCACCACCTCTGATGTCTTATTCACAAAGTCAATTTTCTCCTTAAAATTTGTATTCTTCTAAAGTTTTGATTCCATCAACTTCTTCTCCCCGACCTCATGCCAACAGATAGGATCTACACTGCCTCCCATATAAGGCCTCAAAGGGAGCCATCCCGATCGTCTCCTGGTAATTGTTGCTATAAGCGAACTCAACCAACGGCAGAAACTTACACCAACTTCCTTTGAAGTCCAAGGCACAAGCTCAGAGCATATTTTCAAGCGTTTGATTGGTCCTCTTTGTCTGACCATTTGTCTACAGGAGAAAAGCCATGACTAAATTTGAGTTTCATCGCCATAGATGCCTGAACGCTCCTCCAAAAATGTGAGGATCTTGTCTGAAATAATAGACTAGGGGACACTGTGAAGTTTCACGATCTCTTTAACATATAGCTTTCCCAACTGCTCAATAGAGAATGTCGTCCGTATAGGAAGCAAATAAGCTGACCACCCAAATAGTATCAAATCCTTTAGAAGTCCTCAGCAATCCAATAATGAAGTCCATCATAATATATTCCCATTTCCATTCTGGAATTTAAATTGACTGGAGCAACCATCTTGGCCTTTCGTGTTCACCCTTGACTTTATGGCAAGTCAAACATTGCTTCACATAGTCTGCTATGTCCCTATTCATTCCGAACCACCAGAAACTACCTCTAGGATCCATGTACATCTTGGATGAAATAAGATGAAGCGTGTATGGAGTCTTGTGCGCCTCCTCAAGAATCTTCATCCCAGCTCTGTCTTTGGGAACGAATAACCATCCCCTATACTTCAGCACTCCATCATCTGCTATGCTTAAACCCTCGCACTTCCCTCAGGGTCTGAATCAAGATCAAGGCCTTGCATGCAGTGAACATCACGAAAAAAAATTCAGAGACAAGGTCATCGCTGATAACTAGGGCCGGCAATATGGGTCACGACACGACAACACGACTCGAAAACAACACGAATTTCACGGGTTAGGGTTGAGAAAAAAGAGGTTCGGGTCAGAATTAGGTCGACCTGAAATTGACACGAAAAACACGGGTCAATTTTGAGTTGGATCCGCCTAACCCGAACACGACACAAAACTCGTAAAAAACTAAAAAATACATATATTTTTCATTACATATTTTGATTTTATTATGAACTTATGATATCATGATAGTTATACTCAAAATCTTATAGTATTATTTGCTTAATTTCAATGAATGTTATTGTATTTTAGTGTGATATGAATTTTAAGCTATTTTTAATATGTAAAAAATTAAATAAAAGTATACAATTTTTGTGTCAATTTCGGGTTCACGGGTCAATTTCGTGTCACGGGTCATTTTCGTGTTGTGTCGTGTCAACCTATAAAGTGGTCGTGTCGTGTTCGTGTTGCGGTTTTTAAAAAATTTCGTGTCACGGGTCGTGTTCGAGTTGACTGTAAATTTAAAAAGAAACAATCAAAACACAACACGAACACGACACGTGATGAAGTCCATCATAATATATTCCCATTTCCATTCTGGAATTTAAATTGACTGGAGCAACCATCTTGGCCTTTCGTGTTCACCCTTGACTTTATGGCAAGTCAAACATTGCTTCACATAGTCTGCTATGTCCCTATTCATTCCGAACCACCAGAAACTCCCTCTAAGATCCATGTACATCTTGGTTGAAACAAGATGAAGCGTGTATGGAGTCTTGTGCGCCTCCTCAAGAATCTTCATCCTCAGCTCTGTCTTTGGGAACGAATAACCATCCCCTATACTTCAGCACTCCATCATCTGCTATGCTTAAACCCTCGCACTTCCCTCAGGGTCTGAATCAGGATCAAGGCCTTGCATGCAGTGAACATCATGAAAAAAAAGTCAGAGATAAGGTCATTACTGATAACTGTCCCACGACCAACCCAAACCATGGATGACATAGTTCCTCTCATAATCTTTCAACTGTCTTGAGGCATAGGCTATTACTTTCTCATCTTGCATAAATATAGCTCCAAGACCCATCTTTGACGTGTCACTATAGATCACAAAGCCTTCGTCACCTTCCAGAATTATCAAAATCGATACACTTATTAATCTCCTCTTCAAATCTTGGAAACTCTGCTTACGATTATCACTCCATTCAAACCTTTTCCCTTTCAAGTAGGTGTTGTTAGGGGCATAGTCAACTTGGAGAAACCTTCCACAAACTTTATATAGTATCTTGCTAATCCAAGAAAACATATGATCTCGTTAGCATTCCATGGACGGCTTCAGTTACATCACGCCATTCTTAGAGATCACATGGCCTATGATGCCACATTATCTAGACAAAGTTCACACTTTATGAATTTAGCATACAGTCAATGCCCTTTCAACATTTGTAAAACTATCCTCAAATTCTCGTTGTCCTTCTCTTAAGTCTTAGACTAGATATGGATATTATCAATTAACAAAATAACAAATTTATCAAGAAAATCCCTAAACACTTGGTCCATCAAGTCCATAAATGTTGTCAATGTATTCGGTGGTCTAAACGACATGCCATAAACTCATATTAATCATACCTACATCGAAAGGTAAACCTCAAAATATCATCCTCTTTAGTCCTCAACTAATGGTAGCCAGATCTTAAGTCTAACTTGAAGAACACTATTGCACCCTTCAACTAACCAAAAAAGTCATCAATCTTCGATAGTGGATAACTATTCCTTATCGTCACCTTATTCAGTTCTCTACAATCAATCCACACTCATAGAATTGTCCTTACTCCTAGAAAACAACACGGTGTATGAAACCATTTCCAGCAACCCTATAATTACTTGTGTAATTCCTTTATTTCAACATGTGTCATTCTATAAGGTGCATTTAAACGACAAGAAAGAACTATACCTCAAAACTCTTTATTTTCTTGGATGATTAGAGAACTCACAAAGACTCGAGAAGTAGTGGGATTTGATGGCTGGTTGTGGAAATCTCTTTGTGGTATTCTTGAACGTGAAAGAGAAGGAAGAGGGAGGGAGAATGAGGAATAGAGAGAGCGTAAAAATGTCGATAGAGAGAGGGAGATATTAGGCAACAAAGAGAAGAATAGCGTGAGGGTTTAAAAACATAGAATTTGTATGGGTCAATACGCATATGAAAATTATGAGCAATTAATCCAAAATAAATTTGGAATTAACTTCAATACTAATTGGCTTAAAACTAGGTGATTTATGGGCTGGCAATTGGCACAGAGATGTAAACGTGTGAAGCAATAAGTTTTTTTTTTTTCCCCCCCTTGCTCCCATGCACGCTTGTCACACCTTTCGCGTTGACTAAGGCCAAATTATAATTTAGGCAAGTCTAAATAAACTAAGAATGAACCTGCCCTCTTTCTATCTTGTCGTACGTGTGCATGAGCGTTTGCTTCTTATCGCGCCTAAGCTAAGTAAAGAAAGAACGTACATAATTTTACAACTAAATGAGGATATTAAGGGCTTTAGACAGCCCACACAAATCAATCACACCCACTCGTGCAAATAACTACGATTTATTTCCTTACATAATAGTATATCAAGCTTTTTTTATTTAAAAAAAAAACGGCGTCACATAACCTATTTATATTCAAACTAGACATGTATAATACATATTACACGTAACATTATAAATATGTACTCATATAGGTATATGTATTATATAAATATATATATATATATGTATGTGGGAAATTCTCTGGGAAATCCCCAGAAAATCATTGACTTTAGGCAGCAGTTGACATTAGGCAGCAGAGTTGACATTGTAATATATGTAATTATTAGGACAGATTTGACTTATGTAATTAGGGCAGATTTGATCTTGTAATTGGTGCAGTTTTATTGTTTTCCTAGCCTAGTTGTAACCGGCCCTAGCAGCCTATAATTGTACTCTCTTTTGCTGAATAATACAAGTTGAACAATTCACCTCAAACTTCATGGTATCAGAGTCAAGAGATCTGTAAAATGGCCGGAAAGGAAACCACTTCTTCATCTTCCTCATCTTCCTCTTCATCTATCACCAATCTTCAATATGGTGATAACTCTTCCCTTCAAATAACCAGTCACAAACTGAATGGAAAAAATTTCCTTCAATGGTCCCAATCCGTTCTTATGTTGCTTTGTGGGAAAGGCAAGATCGGCTACGTCAATGGCGAAATCAAGAAACCAAGCGCCGGATATGTTGATTACGCTGCAGAATGGGAATTAAACAACTCCATTGTGATGGCATGGCTAATTAACTCTATGGAAACGAGTATTAGCCACACATATCTTTTATTCTAAACCGTAAAAGCCATTTGGGAGGCGGTAAAGGATAATTACTCAGATTTTTAGAATGCTTCTCAAGTTTTTGAAATCAAGATGCAACTTAATGAGATTTGGCAAGGTAAACTTGGTGTTACAAGTTATTACAACTCACTAAAAATTCTATGGCAAGAGCTTGATCTATGAGGCCGACTGAGGTAATGTTGATGAGCATGTGAAATTCAAAGCATGTCTCGACAAGGAGCGTCTATATGACTTTCTTGCAGGACTCAACCGAGACCTTGTTGAAGTCCGAGGAAGGATTCTAGGAAGGAAGCCTCTTCTGACAATCAGCGAAGCCTTTGCTGAAGTCCGATGTGAGCAGAAGAGGCGGAGTGTGTTGTTGAGAGACTTCAAAGAAAGCGGACAAGTTACAATGGTGGGAGAGAAGCCGATTGAGACTACAACCTTGGCTGCGAATAGGACTGAGGGGAATGCTAAACCAAGCAAGCAGGGTGAAAGACTGTGGTGCAATCGTTGTAACAAGCAGGGTAAAAGGCTATAGTGCAATCTTGTCACCTGCAGGAGCAAGAAGCAATCAGTGGTAACTCGTAGTAGCACCGAGGCTGAGTTTCGGGCAGTTGCTCACAGTATCTGTGAGGGAATATGGATAACTCGGCTATTGAGGGAACTAAGAATACCACAAGAGAACCCCATAAAGCTGTACTACGACAACAAGCAACAATTAACATTGCTCATAATCCAGTGCATCATGACAGGACCAAACATGTGGAAATAGACATGCATTTCATCAAGGAGAAGATCGACAATGAGAGTGTTTATGTAGTCTACCTACCTACAAAACAAGTTGTCGATGTTCTAACCAAGAGTCTCTCAAACCTGGATTCATAGAGTTAACTAGCAAGCTAGGCCTGATCAATATCTATGCCAAGCTTGAGGGGGAATGTGGGAAATTCTCCAGGAAATCCCCGGGAACTCATTGACTTTAGGCAGCAGTTGCCATTAGGCAGCAGAGTTGACATTGTAATATATGTAATTATTAGGGTAAATTTGACTTATGTAATTAGGGCAGATTTGATCTTGTAATTAGTGTAGTTTTATTGTTTTTCCTAGCCTAGTTGTAACCGGCCCTAGCAGCCTATAAATGTACTCTTTTGCTCAATAATACAAGTTTAGCAATTCCCCTCAAACTTCAATATATATAATCTAGAGATAAAAATTAACAACCATCACATAAATTTATCACATCATCTCCTAATGGACTTATTCTTGCACCATGAGTCCTCGTCGCATTCACCTATGAAAATTAACTCACTTAACGTTAGGATAAACTAACTATAATACCATAACTATATCCATGTTAATTCGTAACTTATTCATAACAATATTGTTAGTTGGAATTTTGGGTGTTACATCTTACCTACAATACCTCACCATTTCAAAAATTTTAAAAAAAAACAAAGCAACACTACAATGTGACCCCATATTCAAATTAAACCTATAACGAGAACAATGAAAATAATTCAAACGTGTTGTCGATGAAATCCAAGAGAACAAAATAAAGAGTCCGTTGATAATAAAATATGGAAAGAAGAATCCAGAATAATTAAAATGTGCCGAGGATAAGCTTAAAGAACATAAATAGTTAAGAACTAACCTAAAAGAAGATTGGATTCTACGATCCCAACTACAATACCTCGCCATTCAAAAATACGAAAAAACAAAACAAAACAACGGTACAATGAATCACTGATCCAAATTAAACCCGTAACGAGAACAATAAAAATAATTAAACGCGTTGTCAATGAAATATAAGAGGAATGAAGTAAGGAGGCAACTAAAAATAACATATATAGAAAAAATAACAAATCTAAAATCAAGAAATTCAAAACCATAGTGATATGATTTTAGCATCGATGCATAACCTGGAAAAATGAGATCCAAAATAATTCAAAGGTGCCAAAGATATTGTGTTCTGTAATCGTAGCTACAATATCTCGCCATTTCAAAAATCAGAAGAACAAAGCAAGACTACAAGGAGATCTGCAATGAGAACAATAAAAATAATTTAAACGTGTTGTCGATGAAATTCAAGAGAAATGAAGCAAAGACGTCGCTGAAAGTAAATGATGGGGACAAAAATAGCAACCCGCAATTAATAACATTAAAACTATAGTTGTCCACTTTCAGCATCCATACATAACCTGTGAAAAGGACGATCAAGAATAATTAAAAGGTGTCAAAGATAAGTTTAAAAAGTATAATGCAAGGGAAATACCCATGTTATTTGGCGGGATTGAGTGACAGAGAATCTATATTGTTTGGGTTCAGTCTGAATCGAAAACCAATAAAACAGAAGATGGGAGATGAGTGTGAGTGAGTATTGCCCGCTTCTTCTCCTCATGTCAATTTCTATTCTTTTTTTTTATCTGCATCAAAGGGAAAGAGAGTTACATATGAGAAAATAAAAAATCCCAAGAGTTACAAATGAGAAAATCAAAAATCCCAAAAAAAAACTTTTTTTGTGTGAAAAGAACAATTTTATGGCAAAGAATCACATCCACACAACAATTACTCTGATAATGGTCTCTCTCACATGCCCGAATTGATGGCTCTTCGTTCATCCGAATGCATAGGTGGAGAGCACAAACAAAAGGTAGAGAGGTGAAACAAAAGCAAAGAGGAAAAAGTTGGAGGAGAAAAGAATGGGAAAAAAAAGACGACGTTAGAAAGGAAAGAGAAAAAACAAAAACAAAAAAAAAAAGGAAAAACTAGAGCACAAAAGGAATGAAGCTAGTCCTCAAACAATAAATAAAAAGAACTGAGATTTATCATAGAATAACCATAACCATTAATTCCATCTTTAGTGCAATGTTCCCTTCAATATTAAGTTGCTAAATAGTAAAATTCCAGCAAAAAAAAACTCTCATAATTTAAAGATTTAACTGAGTAAGATCTCTTAATTGATAAACTAAGAGAGAGAGAGAGACAAAAAAACTCACCATGGTTGAATGGACCCTCATGTGCTGTAGGAGCTAAGCCTGTTCATGACTCAGCCTGATTAGTGCCCAAAACCAACAAAATAAAACCAATAATAGAAAAGAGACACAAAAGAATTATGAGATAGATAAGGTAGCGACTCACCAAAAGAAGAGCATGAGAGGCATTTAAGATTAGGGCAAACAAAGATAGAAGATATCTAAAATGTCGAACATAATATTAGTTCCTCTAAAATCATGACAAAAGCACCCATAAGGATAAATAAACATCATCTAAAATCAAGTACTAGAAACCTGAAAGTTCTAAAATAAAAGTAAAAGATAGATAAAGGCACTATTCCAAAGGACATGAGTCACCAAAAGGAGGTTCATACTGTGGGAACATAGACTTCACAAATTTCTTAAGACTGTCAAACTCCATTTGTCAACGTGCATTCAAGTTGGTAAGGTTATCGATATGCATCTGCAAAGTCTTGAATCTTGAGCATTTGTTCCTGACTAGAGAAATAACCATTTGTTTCTCCTCCTTATCCCGATCATGTGCTAAGGACATTATTCATTATATCTTTTTCTGCCATTAGTGTGGGTTGTGTAGAGGTTTCCCTCAGCTACATCACTTGAATGGCCAGTTTGAGTTTGCAATCTATCATCTTGTGCTGTCAATTGAAAATGAACGAGTGAAAAGAAAAGCTAATGAATACTGAATTATAAAGAAACACAAAAAAATAAATAAATAAAAACTTGCATAATTCTCCTCTGGTACTGTCCCAGTCCAACCCTTAGTCTTGTGATGGCACATATCATGCTCCTTTGCTTTTTGCTGCAAAAGAACACAATCTTAATATTAGAGGTAGTGATATGTGTTATCTCTAATAATTCAAAGTCATGAAAGCAAAACCACCAAATGGAGCCAAGACACTATGCGAAATACTTCCTTTTCTCAAGGAGTGCCACTGCATAACATGTCCCAAAGAATGCCGTAAAAATGGTCAACAGAGATTGAGTTTTATCACAAGCATTAAAATGTCTGATTCTTAGATAAAAAATGCTGTAAAAATGGTCAGCAGAGATTGAGTTTTACCACAAGCATTAAAATGTCTGATCCTTACACGTCTTCTTTGCTTTAAAGTACTGCATATAATTAAATTCTTTAAATTGATATTGGGCAAGCTAAAAAATTGCATTAAACATAAAATAGGATACCAATCTACTCATTCTAATCACAAAATTCTGTCATACCAACCCATTTTTTTATTAATAAATGAATAGGAGAAAATCATAAATATGGGTCCAAAGAGTTGGTAAACTCCAATCACAAAGCACAGTCACAAGATTTTGCCCACTGGAAAATCTCATTTTCATCCATATTTCTTTTGTTACGGCCAAATAAAAGTCAAAAGAATATGCATGTGACTAAATAGCATTAGCAGATCATAACAACTACCTAAAGGAACATCAAAAGTGATTTTATACTTTATTCTCTATAAACTAAAGTGTATGTATGTATGTATATATAGATTAGTATGTGTGATTTATAACTTCTCATATACACATCATGCGTGAAATCAGCTTGGTTGAATATTTGAAACAAACTAAAGTGAAAGAGCAACTCAAAAAGACAAGAAATCACATAAACCATCATGGGGAGCTCTGTTTTTCTACTAATGATATAAATTTAAACACAACCATAGCAGATCAAAATGAAATACCTATCAAACATGTGAGAAGCAAATGATTTAGCTCCTTGAATGCTGATTCAAAGCATTGGTTGCTGATTTTTTCTGCAAAGTTAAAAAGGAGTTGTTACATAACCTATAAATCACATAAAAAAATGTATGAATGCTCTGAAGGTATTTACATAACTTACCTTATACTTTTCAGTCGACTAATAGTCACATAACGAATCCCAACCTGTCAGCACCAGAACCTATTTGTGTTTGTCTTTTTTGACTTCCTCTGGATTGTCCACACTTTTTTGTATGAAATATTTGTGCAGCCGACACCTCCAATCTTTCGATTGCTTGTTTAACAGACAGTCGATGGAATCTACTATCTTGGCTCTTTTTCTCAATCAGGCTCATTCCGTTTGAACTTATCCTAGATGAATAATGTTCAAGTATAAAACTATTGTTGGCCCACCTCCTAAGAGCTCCATTGTCCAACCCACACGTGAGGGGGAGTGTTAAAGTATAAAACTATTGTTGGCCCACCTCCTAAGAGCTTAAACTTTTGGGATGGATTGGTAAACTAACATGGTATCAGAGCGGGAGGTCCTGAGTTCAAACCCCCATAATTGCACTCTTTATCCCCATTTAAAATTGTCATCATGTGTCTCACACGTGAATATTTAAGCCCGAGATATATTAAAAACCCAACACATGACAATTTTTAAATGGGGATAAAGAGTGCAATTACGGGAGTTTGAACTCAGGAGCTCCCGCTCTGATACCATGTTAGTTTACCAATCCATCCCAAAAGCTTAAGCTCTTAGGAGGTGGGCCAACAATAATTTTATACTTTAACACTCCCCCTCACGTGTGGGTTGGACAATGGAGCTATTAGGAGGTGGGCCAACAATAGTTTTATAGTTTAACACTCCCCCTCACATGTGGGCTGGACAATGGGCAATCGTGTGGGTAAATTAATTGGAAAGCCCAACACGTGAATATTTAAACCCGAAATATATTAAAGACCCAACATATAATGACAATGTTAAATGGGGATAAAGAGTGCAATTATGGGGGTTTGAACTCAGGACCTCCCGCTCTGATACTATGTTAGTTTACCAATCCATCCCAAAAGTTTAAGCTCTTACGAGGTGGGCCAACAATAGTTTTATACTTTAACAAATAATATCCAAAATGGGACTATAATTCAACAAGACTTTCTGTCGAAAGAAATTAGGTGGTTCTATATTATTACCTTGAGTCTAGCATCACCACTTTGTTTGGTTGTCGAATATCCCTCCAAGCCTTGACTTGGAGCAGGGTCATGTGGCGCGCAATCCAACCTACCAACCTAACTCAGATGACCACCTTTCGCCTACTTTTTCTACCCCTTTATATGTATTAGGAAAAATTCTGGAGTCATATTTCCAGAGCAACTAACAATTCTGTCATTTGCCATACGTGTTTCTCCTCGAGCATGTCTTGTTGTTGTAATAATTGAAAAATAATAATAATCAGCAGTCATCAAAATAATAAAAAGAGAGTACATTGTTCTTACAATCTTATTTTTACTTGTAGAGTTGGCAGCCATTGTGGGTGCAGAGTAGAATCAAGGGCAGCCACAATATTTCTCTTATTAGCAATGAAATACGCAAGTTAAGAAACTATATATTTATTACTAACAATGAAAGAAGCAAGGTATGAAGTAATTTATATAATTAACAAGTTAAAGAAGAACAATTGACTTAAACAAAAAATAAACAACTGACTTAACATAAATTCAGCAATGCTACAACATAAATCATGACAAAATCTTCTGTATCACTTGCATTTTCCATCATCAACATAATTTTGAGCTCTTTCAAGAAATGTTGCAACCCCGTCCATGTACTCATCCGACAAACGATTGGACAATATAATCCACCTCTTGTCAATTGACATGTTTCCTAATCACCAAATTTAATGAAATTAAGATAACAAATATCTTAAAACCATAATGATAAACATGTTAAGAGTTTTAAGGTATAGCATAATATTAAACAAACAGAGAAAAGGAAACAAACAAGCAAGAAGTCATGAACACATTAAAGATTTATACAAGCAAAGACAGAGAAAAGGAAAATGAATCACAACTGATTGTACAATGAAAACTTTCAATTCATACAGCAATAAACATGTTGGAATAAAACATAGCAACACGGAGCAATAGCACAATACATGAATTAATTAGAAAGAGGTTCACATAAACCTAAGACCTGCAGCAATTATCAAAAACGGATTATCAAAAATAGTGAAGCTCTGTAAACCAACTGTCAATTGAATAAATAATCTGGATTCTTGAGATATAACAGCAGAAACTCAACAATCAAAAGATTGCAGTGTAAACAATTAGGATGAATGGTTGAATTCGGGTGCATCTATGCCGGGTATTGCCGTTGGCAACGCAAGTCTCGCAGTGCAACCCTGTGTCACAGCCATTGTCCTTCAACCATGTCTGCCCAATAGTGAGAGTTGATGTTGAGGTGACCATCGGACACAGTGAATCAGCAAAAGAAGGAATGCCCGTTGGGGAGATTGATGGGTTTACTTGTGTCTCTAAGGTTGCTTATTATTTTAACTAATCAAATACTCTCTAGGTTCTTCAACCAATGAAATCCCAAACAATACCAAATACGTCAAGGCTTTTCAAATTCTCACAAGACAAGGAAGAAGGAATTCAAAACCACCTAGTTTCCCTCCTATTTTGTGGCTTTCCCTCGGAGAACGAAGGCATACAATTTGAATGAATTGAAAAAAAAAATCCCTATTTCAAACTCAACCAAATTCAAATCAAACCCTAATTTTACTATCCATATTCAAAAATGCACTTCATTTTTTCCTTCCTTTTGGTTCCTCTTGATAGATACATATCTTTGGGGCAAAAAAAGTGAGTCCTTATGATGAAAACCAACATAAGATAGCATATTTCTCATGAAAACAACAACAACAACAACAACAAAAGTCATTTAAGCTAGAAAAGCCTATACTAGCAAACAAAATTCTCAAAATAAGTTACTAACTACACCTTTGATATCACTTTCAGTTTTTGTTTTCTGAGTTAAAAGTGAAACATCTCAAGCCAAACTTTGAAAAGATCTTCTCTCTTTCTTGTTTCACTTTTTGTTGATGAGAAAACAAAAATCGTAAAAATTATCAAACAAGTTCAATTTTAATAAGGGTTACATTCATACATAATATTCGCAATATTTTACAAATCCACTTTAATGTTTTACGAATCGTGTCAAAATTGTCTCCTACATTTTACAAATCAAGTTAAAAATCTTTCCCATAATTCTTGTTGAAAATCTTGGAAGAGGATATACGTTTCTGATAAATTGGGATAAACATAAAAGAACAAAGGAGATTTTTGTTACTATCCTCAAAATCCAATAATCACTAAAACAATAAGCAAATAATTGAACTTAGTAGAACAAATAATTCTTCCTAATTTCCATAAATGAAATGAAAAAAACATCCTTAGAACTGAGGACAGAGTAAATATACCTACAAGAGAATTGATTGTGAAGTTATTCCCTCTCACTTTATTAGCACAAACGGGACAAGTTACCTCTTCACTCACATCAGAATGCTCTTCTCTCCCTCCAAAACTCTCAACTTTGTCCTTTTCACCACAACCTGCCATTACAGATCCTTCCGAACTCTGCGTCGACACGATTTTGCCATCTTTATCAGTACACAGATTCAACGAACTCTGCAACCAAAAAACAAAAAAGAAATTGCTCTCAATGAAATAAAAATCTAGTCTTGACAATGATTTCGACGGAAATTTTTCAAAAGAGAAACGGAAATCGAAGAGAGAGAGAAAGTGAGAATGCTTTGATCGGAGAAGAAGATAGAAGAGTTTCGCGGATGGGAAGGAATCGCCTGCGTTTGCCGACCAATCAGAGCATTTTCAGAGAAATTGTAAAGTTCGCTCCTATTTTGCCCTAGCAGAACCTGAGATTTTGGGCCCTCTGTCTCCGCAGATTTTGGACACCAGATTCGCAGGTTCCAATTACGAAGTTCCCGGAACCGTCTCCGTGCTTCGCTTTCTCTTAAAAGGGTTTGACGACGGCGGTTGTGGCAGGAGCGGGCTCTTCAACTTGGCGGCGGAGATTGCCGGCGACTGCTCCGGAATCAAGGGCAACAAGTTCGGATCCGATGGCGGAGCGTTCTCCTTGGAGCCCCTCTGCTTCCGCGACGGCCGGGGCTTGGCTGTGCTAGGGTTGGGCGAGGCCGGAGACTCTGTCGTCGTATCCCTCAAGACCGCGTTTCTTGGCTGCATGAAGTGCTTCATGGCTACGAAATCTAGAGAGAGAAAGAGAAAAGAAACGGAGGAGAGAGAGAGATTGAGAGGGTTTTGGATTGGAAATGGAAGAGAAGACAAAGGAGCGAGAGAGAAAGGGGAAATGTAGCCGTTGGAGGAGTGAGACTTGGGGAGATATGGGAGATTGAATTTTGGGGTAAAAGTACTGCATGGGACCTTTTTTTATCGATTGTTTGCGTAAAGGAGAGAGAGAGAGAATAGGAAATAAATTTCTGTATTTTTCATTACCACTGATTAACACTGTATATATTTTTTTCAATTGGAACAATTAAAATAATATGTTAAGAAAAAGTATAATTAATTTATATCTATATTATACATATATTAAAAGAGAGAACGGATTTACTGTTCATGTTATAGTGCTATGAACAGTGTGATTCTGTTTTTACCCTTACAAATTTGTTCAGATGTTATTTTAATTTCTGGTATGTCCTATTATACGTTAAATTACTAATTTGCCCTTTAGATCATTTTATTGTGTTTTTATTTGTTAAGACCGTTTTGGTCATTTCAATTCAGTCTGAGTGTGTTTTGTTTTTGTGTTTTTCATTTGTGTCATTCTACAACCTTCTGGATATTATCTTTCTATCTTCGTTTCTGGACCCATTTTTTTCTCTTCCGTTCGTTTCTTTCTGCAACTTTCTATATAATTTTTTTTTCTTTGCACTCGGATTTAGTGTTTTTTTTTCTCTTTTTCGTTTGTTGATGGAGCAACTTTTCTCTCTTCCGTTTGTTTATTTCTGCAATATTTAAGATCGGTTTTTTTTTTCATTTTTGGAACATATTTCTTTGTTTCTCATCTTCTTTTCTTCTGCAACCTTCTAGATATGTGGTTTTTCCATTTCTGTACCAGATTTATTTGTTTTCCTGCATAGGTCAGTCAATTTGGGCTGAAGACATAACGTTTTCTCTCTCTCTTCTTTTCTCTCTCTTCTACCATGTCTTGCTCCTGTGCTCTGTTCATTTCCTCAAAAGCTTCTACTATGTCTTGCTCCTGTGCTCTGTTCATTTCCTCAAATTTGTTTCTTCATTTTTTTTTTTTTTGGCTTTGTTCTTTTTTAATGTTTTGGGATTTGGTTAAAATTTAACCTTGCGAATTTATAATATATTATTTTCTTTATTTTTGAATTCCTCTTTTTTCTGTTTCTTCTCTTTCTATGCCTTCAATATCTTCGTTCCTTTGGTGGGGTTTGGGGGCAGATTTGGGGGTTTTTTGGGTTATTTTCCTGTTTTGATTTGGGTTTTTGTTTGATTTTTTTATCTATTCTTCGTCCGCACATCTCTGATTTTTTTTTTTTTGCTTTTACATTTGTTTCATTTACGTTTTTTTTGTTCTAGTGTTTGATTTTTTTTTTAGTAATGGATATTAATTTTATTTTGCTTTATTTATTTTTGGATGATGTAAGTCTTCGTTCTTCTATTTTTTTTATTTTTTTTCATTTATTTATGTTTTAGGGTTTTTTTCCTTTTTATTTTCTTGGGTAAATTTTTCCTTATTTTTTTTGTTTCTTTCTCAGGATTTTTTTATTTACTTTTTTATGTTTTAGGTTTTTCTTTTTTTTCTCCTTTTTTTGATAAATTTTTGTTTCTTTTTTTCGTTTGTTTGTTTACTATGTATGATTTATTTGTCTTAATTATTTTATTTCAGAATGTTTTTTATGCATATTTTCTTCAAAAAAAATTTCCCTTATTTTCTTATTTCTCAGTCTGATCAATTTCCTGATGCTTTTCTTCATTTTATTTTTTGCAGGATTATTATTGACTTACCGTGTTAATGTTATATTTTGACATGTGTTTTCTCATGCTGCAGATTCGTATAACAAATATCTGATATTTTTGTGTCCGTTGCTTATTCGTTCCTTTTTGCGGTGAGTTGCATGCTTGAAGATACATGCGGTAAAAGAATTACTTATCTGATTCATCCCTCTTTGCTGGAATTTGTATCAGAGATTTAAAAATTTACTTTCTGCGTCTATATAATGCCTTTTCTGCCTTCTATCTTTGCTAACTCCTGAAAAAACATCTTCATATTAGGCTTATGTTAGTATTGTTCCTGTTTTTTGAAAAATTGGTTCCTTTTTTTCCTTCGTCGATTTTGGATATTGAGTTATTCTATCTGTCTCTGTTTGATTTTGAATCTTGGTTTTTTTGCTGGATCTAGCCTGTTCACTGCGTTTCTTCGACTGAGGTATTGTGCTTTTTTTCCTTACATTTGTTTTTTTACTGTTAAAAACTATTTAGTTGTGATGTTGTTTTGATTTTTTATATAAAGTTATTCATATCTTCCTTTATCTCTTCACTTTATTCTGTTTTTATACTGATGTTATTATTTACTTTTGAGGAAATGAATTATTATGTTCACATATCTCCCTTTATCTATTTACCTTATTCTGTTCACATAATGAATATGCTCATGTTTTTATGCATTTCCTCAAAACGATGTGATGTTGTTTTGCTCCTGTGCTTTGTTTTCTAAAAGTTTTTTTTTATGTTCTTTACTATGTCAGTTATTTAGATTATTGTTATTTACATATTCGTTAGATTGGTATTTTTCCTTTTCTGTTTTTCTGTGAATAGTTTAAATTTTTTAAATCTTTATTCTTATTTGGTGACGATGTTGTTATTTTCTTTTATTGTTAGCATATATAGGGTGACTGTTAATGCAAACATTGATGTTTTTGATGTTGCCCGTATTGTCTAGGGTTTCTGCCCGTATTGTCTGGGCTTTGTGCCCGTATTGTCTGGAATTTATGCTGGTGTCTTACAATTTTTTTTTCTTATGGTATTAATGTTATTTGATGAGTTAGTGTTTTTTAAACAATTACTACTTTTTTTATGTTCACATTACAAAAATTTGTTTCTGTTTTAATTTAAATTACTTTGGTCTTTATGTATAATAATTGTAATAATCCGTCTTCAGTATTTTACTTATTTATTTGTTCTTAAATGTGTCGTTTTATGTGTTTT
>NW_010365341.1:56698-62084 GCF_000414095.1 Morus notabilis
ATATTATAAATAATAATACTATATATGTCTGTATAAATATGTTTGTACAAATTTTATATCTATCATATAATACAATATTGTATAATACATGTATATATATAAATATACTTTAAATACAGTTATCATATAATATAATACTGTATTCTGTATTCCGCAGCAACGTGCGGAATACAGGCTTGTTAATATCTAGAAAATTAGAAACTGTGGCTTGTTATCATAAATTAGAAAATGCTTCACTAAAGCACTTTCAACCAAAACTGTGGCGTTTTAGTTGAAAGTGCTTCTTACAACTCCCTTTTTTTTTAAGTCCATTCTCTAAGTTGTTTTGTTTTTTTACCTTAAAGTTTATTTACTTTTTTTTTATTTTAGTCCTTATCAAATTGCTCCCCCATCCTTTTTTTTTCTTTTTTCCAAGAGCCTCTTTTTTTTTTTTTTTTTACCCTAAAGTTTATTTATTTTTCATTTTAGTCCTTTTTACCCTTTCTTTTTTATTTCTATCTTGAAGCATTATTTTATTTTTTCTTTTGGTTGCTTTCCAATAATGCCCTAGAACTTACTTATTCCTTCATTTTAGTCCTTATCTTTTTTGTCCTGAAATTTTATATTTCTTTCATTTTAGTTTATTTTGCCCTAAAACTTATTTATTTTCTCATTTTGGTCCTTTTTTTACCCTTCTTTATATTTTTCCTCTAAAACTTTATTTCTTCGTTTTAGTTTCTTTTGCTTTGAAACTTATTTATAGATTCATTTTGGTCCCTTTTTGACCACTTTTAAATTTTTGCCCTGAAACTTTTTTTTAATGTTTTGGTTCATTTTATCCTATAACTTTTTTATTTTTTTATTTTACTCCTTTTTTATCTTTTTTTTTACTACTTACCATAAAAAAAAAATTTCCCAAATTTAAGTTTCTTTCTAGGACTTTATATTCAAATGTTATATGCTTTTAATAATAATACGATAATTAAAACTTAATACACAAATTACTCTTGACGTGCATAGCACGTGATCTTAAACTAATATATTAAGAAAAATTAAAATAACCAATTAGTATAGAAGGAAAGGTATCCGTGGGCAAAGTCAAGCCCATATGTTAAAATATTGAGTTCAATATAGGGTGATGGAGGGAAATAGGTCAACATTTGGAAGGAATTAAAATTAATAGGCTAAAGTTTTAGAAAAGTTAATAAATATGCCAATTTAAGGTAAATCTAGATTTATAAACAATAAATTTCTAAAAATACCCTTAAATGAGAATTCCACTCAAAATCTTAATACTTGTCTCTCTCTTTCTTCACTCTCTCTCTCTCACCGACCTCTCTCTTCACTCTTTCATTGAAACTATCAGCCTCTCTCTCTTCCCTCCGTCGCTCTCTCTCCCTCCCCCCTCTGCCACTCTCTCCTTCTGTCGTGCTCTCTCTCCAAAGCATTGATCCGCACACCGTGGAACATCTCTCCTTTGTTGGATGTGAACGTCGCTGTCAGAAGAGAGAAACAGGGAGGAGTGGAATCAGAGAGAGAGAGACAAAGAAGAAAGAGAGAGTGTAACGGGGGGGGGGACAAGAAGAAAATGAGAAAATAAAAAACAAAAAATACAAATGAAAACTAAGGGTTAAACTGAAAAATAAAAAATTTAAAACTAAAAATGGGCTATAAATTTCTAATCATTAATAAATGGCCTATTTACTTCCACAGGTTTTTTAAGTTAATTTACTACAATTTCTCAAACTTTAACTCTAAAGCCCAACTCAATCTTAAAAAGGTTTAGAAATAGGAAAGGGCCCAAATAATAAAGAAGGTAACATCTAGGTAGACTTAGAGGACTCTACTAGGTAGTTAGTCCAAGTTCAACCTATAAGGTCCAATCCTATCCATAGGAATGTTTAAGGGTTATGTTAGTCATGTAGACCTAAAAAGTAACCTCATGGATAACTTAGAGCATGCCATCGGGAAATAAAGTTTTCTAAGTCTTTAGGAAATCAGTAAAGCTTAATTAGATAATTGATTAATTAATTAAGTTAATTAATTAATTAATTAATGGTAGGAAGTAAGTCTGAATCTATTTAGAAAATAAATGAAATTTAATTAAGTAAATAATGAAGTTAATTTATTAGTTAACTAATAGAAGTTTAATTAATGTGAAGCATCTAGAGAGTTAATTTACTAAATAAGTAGATTAATTAATTAATTGAGGATAAAAGACGGACAATTATTTAGTAAGAGGCAATTAAAACTAAGTCGGTTGATGAAACCTTAACGAGGGGTAACAAACTAACCAAATAAAATTATACTTTTGTGACACAAATAAAGAATATGATGTGGACATTATATTGCCGCTTGATAAAGTATATATAATGATTACTTTGTGACATAATTATAATCACATGTTCACCTAAATAAGAGGCTATGGTAATAATGGAATGTTAAGTGTCGTACCGCCCTCCAATATGAGTACACCAGGAACTGCTTTGGGCTCATGGGATTGGAGGTAATATTAAATTAAGACCCTGGGGTAGTTGGACTAAATGTTTGTGATGGTAATTTGGTAGGACCTCAAACTTAACCTTACTTTAGTTTGTCGTTATTGAATGTAGTGATGAGTAAGGATCGTTCCGCAAAAGAGTGGTCTTAATTAATTTTTTTATAAATCTTGCAATTAAATAAAAAGAGGGTTTTGGATTCTAAAGTAAAGAATGAAAATTGAACAAGAAATCAAATAAACAATGCTTGAAAATAAATAAAGAACAATCAATAATAAAAGACGGTTAAAGGATTAATCTCCACCTTTCAATAATGGAATTATGATGAACGAATGGTAAAATTCTCAATTTCCTATAGAAACCACCAACCGTAGATAACACTAGGCTCTGCTATTCCAAACTTTCTTTAATTTATCGTTAAATAAAACAAGCTCTTTATTTAATCCATTTCCCTCAAATAACCTAGAACAAGCTCTCTATATTCAATTCAACGGAAGCATTAAGTTAAGAAAGATAGATTATTCTAGGCAATAAACACACAAACTCGAAATATTCAACCTAGGTTATGTTCCCCATGCAATCACACAAATTCCTCCCACAATTATTGACCACACTTCGCAACTGATGATTAGAAACTCAAGACAATTACAGACACTTATGGATCAAGAATTCCTAATCTAGTAATAGATCATTTTCAAATCATAATTGGTTGCGCACCTAAGAAAAATAAGAAAATAATCATGAATAATTAAATTGGAAGAACATAAACTATTTCTATTGAGAAATTAGAAACAATATCAAATCATTCAAACATAAATTCTATGTCTAGGGTTTCAACATCACCCTTAACTAAGAAGAAATTTAGCCTAACATAATGATAAAATAACACGAAGAAAAATAAATTAAAAACATATGGAGTTCAAAGGAAAGAAGAAAAGAATAAAAAAAACTCTGAAAATCTTAGAAGAAATCTTCATGCGAATAAATCCTCCTTGAATTTTTGACGAATTCGTCATTCTCCTCGTCCTTTTTTCTCTCCAAAAGGTGGCTGGAAGAATATATGAGAATTAGGGTGTGTTTGGTAAAGGGATTCATACCCTGATTCGAATCACGGTTCATGGTTCGTTACAGTGTTTTCTCTCACAAAAAATACATGTAAATCGAAAATGGTTCTAATCTTATAATTCTAATCCATGAACTAAACATCTTATAATCTCCATGGGCCGGCCCCCCATCCAGATGTGTGGATGCCTTCTATTTATATGTTTCCCTCCTACACTTAATAATTCGCTTGACTTGGGGGTGGGTTTGGTAGAGATTATTAGAGCCTAGAATCAATTCTGCTACTAGGCATAGCTATTAAAAGTGTTTGGTAAAAACCTGAAAATCGGATTTTGAAAGAATTTTTGAATAATTTGGTGCCAAAATCAGAAGCAGCCTTTGGACCGCTTCTACTTATGGATTGTGCGGCAATCTGCAGGTGGGTTAAATGAAACTTTCATTATTTCCCATATTACCCCTACTGAATGAGAAAAAATCACAGACCATTAGCCATCTTCTACTCTCTTCTCTCTCGAGCTCTCTCGTCCCCCTTATGGGCTGTTCTCTCTTCGTGCTCTCTCTCTCTCTCTCCCCCGTTTCTCTATTATCATCGTGCGATTGTGGGTCACCGGTTGGAGCTCATCAGATCAAGACTATCGCCTCTGTGAGTACTCGATTGATCTTCGTTTAAACTGATTTGGTTATGTTTTGACAGAAATTTTTTGACTGCCTTCGTTTCTCTCCATTTTGGTTCTGTTTTCACCGAAAGTGTATTTTTTCTTTATTCGATCGTATCAACTTGTGTTACTGTAAGGGCATGTGGGTTAATGTTGCATTTTGTAGTCTGAAGGCTTAAGACCGGTGATGATTTTGCGCTCAAGGGCGGGTTTGTCGTTGAACATTATTGATACTCCTGGGCTCATAGAAGGGTGATATATCAATGATATCGCGCTTAATAATATTAAGAGGTTTGTTTGTTTGTTTTTTTTTGTTTTGTTTGTTTTGTTTTGTTTTGTTTTGTTTGTTTTCCTCATTAAATGAATTTGTGGTTTTAGAGTGAGTTATTCAAGATGTTCATTTGACTGTTTATATGGTTGGTGATCTTTACTTGAACAGCTTTCTTCTGAATAAGATAATAGACGTCCTACTCTATGTGGATCGGTTAGACGCATACAGAGTTGATAACCTGGACAAGGAGGTTGTGAGAGCCATTACCAACAGTTTTGGCAAACGAATCTGGAATCGAGCTTTAGAATATGTTTGGTTTTGTATATTCAGAATCATTCTCGTTTTACGTGTATTTTTTATGAGAGAAAATACTGTAAAGAACCATGAATCATGGACGAATATAGAAAACAAACGTTGTCTTAGTTATCCTTACATATTGAAGTTACCGTTTTTTTTTTTTAATAGTTCAACAATTATAACATAATATTGTGTTTTTGAGCTCTCAATCTAAGGGGTTTTGGTTAACGCCTTTTGTGAAGCTTTTGTTTATCCTTTTCAAAAATTGACAAGATTGGCTTTTCTTTGGAAATAGGTTATTCCGAATGGAATTGCTTGGATTTCTTATTTAGTTGAAAAAATCACGGAAGTGGCGTTGAATGGAAGCAAGTCTATTTTTGTTGATACGAAGTTGATTGAAGGGCCAAACCCCAATGAGAGGGGTAAGACCTTCATTCCTTTGATTTTATTAAATTTTATTAATCTAAGTAAGCCCGTGGAAATTTTCTTTTTGCTTTTTCTTGGAGAAGAAAGATCTTAAATTTTGCTTCTCTTTCATGATTCAATGAATTGCTTTCAATTTGCCTTGTTTTTGGTAGTTCTTCTTTGCCATTAAACCAATTGAGCGGGCAATCAAGACGGAT
>NW_010365341.1:62382-63753 GCF_000414095.1 Morus notabilis
TTCAAGATTTGTTTGTTTGATTTTGCTTTGAGAGTAGGGTAGAGTATGACAAGTCAACATGTGTCAAGGGTGAGAGCTGATAGTGAAGCTTATTTTTTCTCGAAGGAGTTCTTGCTCAAATTTCAAATGTTGTTTTGGCAAATAGCATCCTCATATTTGTTAGAGTAAACGACATCTTTTAGAACTGAGTAATTTTGCTGTTGAGATGAGGAGAGAATATTTTATTGCCAAATTGGATAAAATTACTTGCCTGTTGGTTGTTGATAGTAAGTTACCTGAAAAGTAAATACTTTCTTACAGACAGATTAGACTTAAGACTCAAATCCTTTTTGTGTAGTATTCCTACAAATTATAATTACTTCTGTGGCTACTTTTTTGTAGCATTATATAAATGTACATTTTGAAGTAGTAAAAGATATAGGTTGGGTGATTGCAACCATATGGTATTTGGTTGCATTAACAAGATTGAGAATTTATCATTATGCTCTTTTTAGTTGTAATTATATTGTGAATGAAAAAATGAAAAAAAAAAGAGAATTAATTATCATAAATTTATTGTTAAAAAATTTAAAATCATAGCACTATGTTTTTTTTTTTTTAAGTTAAACAAGTATTTCTAAATACTAAATTTTTTTTTTATATATTTAAGTTTCATACTATGTCTATTTTGGTCATTTTACATACCCACAGCAATTCCACCTCAAAATTTACCAAACGCTATTACACTGATTTTGGAACCAGCACAGCTACTATAATTACAGTTTACCAAACACTCAGCTGCTTCTTCCTTCAGCACAGCTAAAAATAATTTTTTTTTTAAATTCACAGCACTATCAAACTAAGCCTTGGTCGGCAAGTCACTCCTCCTCGTCAAGTGAATGGCTGACGTGGGCCTGATGGACTTGTTGGCTGCTTTGGCGCACAGCTTGTGGGCCTGCTGGGCTTGTTGGGTGCTTTGGCGCGTCAAATTTAATTTGTTTTTTCAATTCTTTTCTTTTCTTTTCTCTTTTTATTTTCTAAACATGCCCTCTATGTATTCTCTTCATTTTGGCATCCAAGTTGATTTCGAAATATCCCAAAAAATACGCCGAAAACAAAATAACAAAACAAAAACTCTAACCTTCCAACCTTTAGTCTCAAAGAACAATAAAAGATTATAGCTTCAAAATCAAATGAGCATTAAATCAAATCCATTAATCATTCAAAAGCTAACACATCATATAATAATTATACTCGTGTATGCATGTGAAATAACCAACATTACCAATAAGGAAACTACACATGCTTTAGAAAAGTTAAACACTCATAGTCCTTATAGAAACGATCACCCAATCTCGGTTAAAAATATCAAACGTCATTAGCTCCCCCTTT
>NW_010365342.1:0-2452 GCF_000414095.1 Morus notabilis
TCGAATTTTACAATTTCATACTTTGTTGTCATTGTGAAAGTCATAAATCAAAAAAATAATTTGACAAATAAACCAAAGCTCTGATACCAGTTGTTGTGCCAAATGTCAAATTAAATGGATTCAAAACAAAATATGAATAATAGAAAAATCTAAGAAACAAAAAGATTTAATGTGGTTCAGCTTTTGGCATACATTTACGAATAAAAAGGGCAAAGAAATTCCACTATAACCAAAGGAGATTACAAAAGCTTATCAAATATCTCTCACCGCCTAAATTTTGAATACACCTAAAATCTCTCAACCTAAAAGCAAGAATACCAAATGTTGACGGTGAAATTTCATCAACAGAAATACACCGGATCACCCTCTGGTATCCCGTGGGGTTACCGGCTAGAAATTAGTTGTATATTTGAAATTATGCTATGATGTGTTTGTTGTGTTTTGTGGGCGTGAAAAACAATACTTGAAGGAGAGAATACACGAGTTTAATAGTGGTTCACTCTGTTAATGAAGAGCTACATCCACTTGTGTATTCTATTTCTTTAGGACTCTTTGCAATTTACATGCACGTATCCTCTCTCTTCTCTTATGCTTTGGAGAGCCTCTCCTTTGGCGTATGGGGCTTGCCCTTTTTATAGCCCAAGCTTCCTTCGTGGGTGGTTTTCCTTCATAGGTGGAAGTACTCGAGTGGCCTACCTTCTAGGCTAAGACTGCAGCCCACTAATCACTTTTGGACTGTTTACTCAGCCATTCAGTCTTCTATTACGACTCTGTGAATTTCTGTAATCTTTCACTGCCCACTGCAAGACGGTTTAAGGGTTTGTAATTAATGCCCGTATTGCAGACGTATCCTAATTCTGGACGCAACTTATAGTGTCGGGCATCTTCCTCTCGGCGTCTGTGCTACGCGGATCTTATGCCTTTTCTAATCTTTTCGAAGGTTGTTTGCATAAGTTCGATGTTACAACGGGTCGACGCCCTAATTTGGGCCTTTCTTTGCTGCGTCAAGGGTAGTCGAACTCTTGGCGTCGAGGATGATCGATGTCTTGGCGTCGAGGGTGGCCACCTTTGGAGGGGAGGTAAGGCCACGTGTCATGCTGTCGACGCTCAGCCTGTAACCCACATTTTCCCACACAACAGATGCCCCCCAGGTCGAGGGATTTCTTTAGATAACCCTCGAGCTAGGTTCAGGTGTCTTTCTGTGCCTCGGGTGTGGGAACCCAATTTCGAGCCTACTTTCGTAATGATGGCCTTGATGCTTCGACTCTCCTCGAGGGACGTAACCGTCGCGTCAGTCAATTTGCTAGGCTGACGTACGGCTTTATCTTTTGAAAAAATGAATATGAGCCCTTTGATCGTGTCCTCACCTTCCCGCCTTTGTCTGTTGCTATCAAATTTGGGGTTGACGCCCATGCCATTGGATTTTATGAATTTAATCTGACGGCTAGGGGTAGAAGGCTTGTTTTTCTTTAAATATCCCTCGAACCGAAGCCTTTTTCTTTTTACCAAACTTCTCGGACTTCTGTCATTCTACCTGAGTTCTTTCTTGCGGATTCCTTCTCGCATCCCTTGCTCTCCTTGGTGTTTTGTGAAGTTACTTTGGAACTTGCTTTCGCCCAGACTCCCATCTCACAGGTAATTTTTTAATGACCGCTTGCTCGTACTTGCTTTAAAAATGGTGTTTTTCCTATCGAAAACCATAGACTTGTTAATGTGGAATGTAGAGGATAGAGACCTTACCGTTTGCTTTGCCTGACCCTCATAGGATAGTTTTTCTAACATCTGACCGATTACGGTCTCTAACTCCTGGGTTGAAATGAACCTCGTTTGTTTATGAACATTCACCGTCACCATTTTTGTATGAATGGTCGACGTTATGTTCAAGAGGTGCTAGTGGTATTTGAGCAGTCGTCGCTTGCCTCTTCCTCTCGACTTAGGATTTTGACTTAGCTCCTTTGTCTTTTTCACCATCAGAAAAATGGCCTCAAACCTTCGTCGAGAGGACCCGTCTGCGGTGCGACTAGACTCTCCTTCTATGGTAGAGATCTCATGGTCGTCTTCCTCATCAGATGGCAACTTTATACTGAGCAAAATGGAAGCATACATGGGTGGACCCAGCGAGGGTTTCGGTGAGGAGTTCGACAGCGTCGACCGTATGCTGGAGGAAGAAGCAAATAAGATTCCCTTTACGGGAGGCAGCGTAAGTGGGTTTGCCGCTTCAATGGTGGATGGCGCCTTCGCTGCTACGAGCGGCGACCCAGACAGGCCATTTTTTACGGCTAACGTTGTGGCATCGAGGGTCCGAAACAAAGATATTATTTGGGCTGTTAAGGAAGGTTGTATCGACGGGAGGTGGTTTGAGTACCTCCTCCCAGACATACATTTTAGGACTAGCATGCCTCCTACCGGGTACCTTCCCGTGTATACTCAGGCTGTTACGGCGGGGATGACT
>NW_010365343.1:0-1175 GCF_000414095.1 Morus notabilis
ACAACTGGCATGGGAACGGCGCCAACTTCTGGGGTCGTGACGGGGCCCGCCAGCCGTTATATCAAAGCTCTCTTCGTACTCTACAGCCTCCAGGGGAAAGGCGATAACTTTTGGTGTCAAAAGGGGGCCCATCAACCGTTAGATCGAAGCACTCTTCACGATCTACAACTTGCACGAGAAAGTGACATCTTTCGTTGTCGAAACGGGGCCCATCATCAGTCAGATCGAAGCTCTCTTCGTGCTTTACAACCACGACGGGAACGGGGACAACTTTTGAGGTCGTAACGGGACCGGACCATCAGATGTTATATCGAAGCTCTCTTCGCGCTCTACAATCGCCAATGGAATGGTGACATATTTTGGTGACCTAACGAGTCCCATCAACCGTTAGATCGAAGTACACTTCGCGATCTACATTGGCCACGGGAACGGCGACAAGTGTTGGTGTCGTAACGGGGCCCGTCAGTCGTTATATCGATGCTCTCTTCGTAATCTACGACCCGCATGGGAATGGCGACAACTTTTGGTGTCCTAACGGGGCCAAAAATTCATCAGATCGAAGCTCTCTTTGCGCCCTACAACTGCTCCGGGAAGGGTGACAAATTTTGGTGTCGTAACGGGCCCATCAGCCGTTAGATCGAAGCACTCTTCGTGATCTAAGACTGGCACAGGAACGGCGACAACTTTTGGTGTCGTAACGGGGCCCATAATCCTTTAGATCGAAGCTCTCTTTGCGCGCTACAACTGCACGGGGAAGGGTGACAAATTTTGGTGTCGTAACGGGGCCAATCAGCCGTTAGATCGAAGCCCTCTTTGCGATCTACAACTGCCACGTATATGGTGACAACTTTTGGTTTCGTAACGGGGCCCATCATCCGTTAGATCGATCTCTCTGCGCTACCTACAACCGCCACGGGAACGGCGACAAGGTTTGGTGTCAAAATGGTGCCCATCAGCGGTTAGGTCGAAGCTCTCTTCGTGCTCTAGAACCACCACGGGAACGGCGACAACTTGCGGTCCCCCCCGGGGACGGCGACAACTTTTGGTGTCGTAACGGGGCCCATCAGCCGTTTGATCGAAGCTCTCTTCGCAATCTACAACTGGCACAAGAATGGCGACAACTTTTGGTGTCGTAACGGGGCCCAAAATTAGTCAGATTCTGCGCGCCCTTCAAC
>NW_010365343.1:2877-10176 GCF_000414095.1 Morus notabilis
GTTTACGGTGACAACTTTTGGTTTCGTAACGGGGCCCATCATCCGTTAGACCGATCTCTCTGCGCTCCCTACAATCGCCACGGGAACGGCGACAAGTTTTGGTGTCGAAATGGTGCCCATCAGCGGTTAGATCGAAGCTCTCTTCGCGCTCTAGAACTGCCACGGGAATGGTGACAACTTGTGGTGTCGTAACGGGCCCCATCACGAGTTAGATAGAAGCTCTCTTCGTACTCTACAACCCCCACGGGGATGGTGACAACTTTTGGTGTCGTAACGGGGCCCATCAGCCGTTTGATCGAAGCTCTCTTCGCGATCTACAACTGGCACAAGAATGGTGACAACTTTTGGTGTCGTAACGGGGCCCAAAATCTGTCAGATTCTGCGCGCCCTTCAACCGCCCCGGGAAGGGTGACAAATTTTGGTGTCGTAACGGGGCCCATCAGCCGTTAGATCGAAGAGTTCTTCACGATGTACGATTGGCACGGGAACGGCGACAACTTTTGGTGTCGTAACGGGGCCCGTCAGCCGTTATATCGAAGCTCTCTTCGCGATCTACAGCTGGCACGGGAACGGCGATAACTTTTGGTGTCGTGACGGGGCCCGTCATCCATTATATAAAAGCTCTCTTCGCGCTCTACAGCCTCCAGGGGAAAGGCGACAACTTTTGGTGTCAAAACGGGGCCCATCAGCCGTTAGATCGAAGCTCTCTTCACGTTCTACATCTTGTTCGGGAAAGGTGACATCTTTTGTTGTCGAAACGGGGCCCATCATCAGTCAGATCGAAGCTCTCTTCGTGCTCTACAACCGCGACGGGAACGAGGACAATTTTTGAGGTCGTAACGGGGCCGGAACATCAGATGTTATATCGAAGCTCTCTTCGCGCTCTACAATCGCCACTGGAATAGTGACATATTTTGGTGTCCTCACAGGTCCCATCAACCGTTAGATCGAAGTACACTTCACGATCTACATCGGCCACGGGAACGGTGACAAGTTTTGGTGTCGTAACGGGGCCCGTCAATCGTTATATTGATGCTCTCTTCGTAATCTACGACTCGCACGGGAATGGTGACAACTTTTGGTGTCCAAATGGGGCCCAAAATCTGTCAGATTGATGCTCTTTTTGCGCCCTACAACCGCCCCGGGAAGGGTGACAAATTTTGGTGTCGTAACGGGCCCATCAGCCGTTAGATCGAAGCTCTCTTCACGATCTAAGACTAGCATAGGAAAGGCGACAACTTTTGGTGTCGTAACGGGGCCCATAATCCTATAGATCGATGCTCTCTTTGCGCGCTACAACCGCACGGGGAAGGGCGACAAATTTTGGTGCCGTAACGGGGCCAATCAGCCGTTAGATCGAAGCTCTCTTCGCGATCTACAACTGCCACGTTTACGGTGACACCTTTTAGTTTCATTACGGGACCCATCATCTGTTAGATCGATCTCTCTGCGCTCCCTACAACCGCCCGGGAACGGCGACAAGTTTTGGTGTCGAAATGGTGCCCATCAGCGGTTAGATCGAAGCTCTCTTCGCGCTCTAGAACCGCCACGGGAACGGCGACAACTTGTGGTGTCGTAACAGGCCCTATTACGCATTAGATAGAAGCTCTCTTCGCACTCTACAACCCCTACGGGGACGGCGACAACTTTTGGTGTCGTAACGGGGCCCATCAGCCGTTTGATCGAAGTTCTCTTCGCGATCTACAACTGGCACGAGAATGGCGACAACTTTTGGTGTCATAACGGGGCCCAAAATCCGTCAGATTCTGCGCGCCCTTCAACCGCCTCGGGACGGGCGACAAATTTTGGTGTCATAACGGGGCCCATCAGCCGTTAGATCGAAGCGTTCTTCCCGATGTATGACTGGCACGGGAACGGCGACAACTTTTGGTGTCGTAACGGGGCCCGTCAGCCGTTATATCGAACTCTCTTCGCGATCTACCACTGGCACGGGAACGGCGACAACTTTTAGTGTCATGAGGGGGCCCGTCAGCCGTTATATCAAAGCTCTCTTCGTGCTCTACAGCCTCCAGGGGAAAGGCGACAACTTTTGGTGTCAAAACGGGGCGCATCAGCCGTTAGATCGAAGCTCTCTTCACGATCTACAACTTGCACGGGAAAGGCGACATCTTTTGTTGTCGAAACGGGGCCCATCATCAGTCAGATCGAAGCTCTCTTCGTGCTCTACAACCGCGACGGGAAGCGACGGGAACGGGGACAACTTTTGAGGTCGTAACGGGGCCGGACCATTAGATGTTATATCGAAGCTCTCTTCGCGCTCTACAATCACCACTGGAATGGCAACATATTTTGGTGTCGTAACGGGGCCTATCAACCGTTAGATCGAAGTACACTTCGCAATCTACATCGGCCACGGGAACGGCGATAAGTTTTGGTGTCGTAACGGGGCCCGTCAGCTGTTATATCAATGCTCTCTTCGTAATCTATGACTCGCATGAGAATGGCGACAACTTATGGTGTCCTAACGGGGCCCAAAATCCGTCAGATCGAAGCTCTCTTCATGCCCTACACCCGCCCCGGGAAGGGTGACAAATTTTGGTGTCGCAACGGGCCCATCAGCCGTTAGATCGAAGCTCTCTTCGCGCCCTACAACCGCCCCGGGAAGGGTGACAAATTTTGGTGTCGCAACGGGCCCATCAGCCGTTAGATCGAAGCTCTCTTTGCGCGCTACAACCGCACGGGGAAGGGCAACAAATTTTTGTGTCATAACGGGGCCCATCAGCCGTTAGATCGAAGCTCTCTTCGCGATCTACATTTGCCACGTTTAAGGCAACAACTTTTGGTGTCGTAATGGGGTCCATCAGCCGTTTGATTGAAGCTCTCTTCGCGATCTACAACTTGCACGGGAAAGGCGACATCTTTTGTTGTCGAAACGGGACCCATCATCAGTCAGATCGAAGCTCTCTTCGTGCTCTACAACCGCGATGGGAACGGGGACAACTTTTAAGGTCGTAACGGGGCCGGACCATCAGATGTTATATCAAAGCTCTCTTCGCGCTCTACAATCGCAACTGGAATAGCGACATATTTTGGTGTCGTAACGGGGCCCATCAACCGTTAGATCGAAGTACACTTCACGATCTACATCGCGGGAACGGCGACAAGTTTTGGTGTCGTAACGGGGCCCGTCAACCGTTATATCGATGCTCTCTTCGTCATCTACGAGTCGCACGGGAATGGCAACAACTTTTGGTGTCCTAACGGGGCCCAAAATCCGTCAGATCGAAGCTCTCTTCGCGCTCTACAGCCTCCAGGGTGGAATGGTGACATATTTTGGTGTCGTAACGGGCCCCATTACGTGTTAGATAGAAGCTACAACTGGCACAAGAATGGCGACAACTTTTGGTGTCGTAACGGGCCCCATTACGTGTTAGATAGAAGCTACAACTGGCACAAGAATGGCGACAACTTTTGGTGTCGTAACGGGCCCCATTACGTGTTAGATAGAAGCTACAACTGGCACAAGAATGGCGACAACTTTTGGTGTCGTAACGGGCCCCATTACGTGTTAGATAGAAGCTACAACTGGCACAAGAATGGCGACAACTTTTGGTGTCGTAACGGGCCCCATTACGTGTTAGATAGAAGCTACAACTGGCACAAGAATGGCGACAACTTTTGGTGTCGTAACGGGCCCCATTACGTGTTAGATAGAAGCTACAACTGGCACAAGAATGGCGACAACTTTTGGTGTCGTAACGGGCCCCATTACGTGTTAGATAGAAGCTACAACTGGCACAAGAATGGCGACAACTTTTGGTGTCGTAACGGGCCCCATTACGTGTTAGATAGAAGCTACAACTGGCACAAGAATGGCGACAACTTTTGGTGTCGTAACGGGCCCCATTACGTGTTAGATAGAAGCTACAACTGGCACAAGAATGGCGACAACTTTTGGTGTCGTAACGGGCCCCATTACGTGTTAGATAGAAGCTACAACTGGCACAAGAATGGCGACAACTTTTGGTGTCGTAACGGGCCCCATTACGTGTTAGATAGAAGCTACAACTGGCACAAGAATGGCGACAACTTTTGGTGTCGTAACGGGCCCCATTACGTGTTAGATAGAAGCTACAACTGGCACAAGAATGGCGACAACTTTTGGTGTCGTAACGGGCCCCATTACGTGTTAGATAGAAGCTACAACTGGCACAAGAATGGCGACAACTTTTGGTGTCGTAACGGGCCCCATTACGTGTTAGATAGAAGCTACAACTGGCACAAGAATGGCGACAACTTTTGGTGTCGTAACGGGCCCCATTACGTGTTAGATAGAAGCTACAACTGGCACAAGAATGGCGACAACTTTTGGTGTCGTAACGGGCCCCATTACGTGTTAGATAGAAGCTACAACTGGCACAAGAATGGCGACAACTTTTGGTGTCGTAACGGGCCCCATTACGTGTTAGATAGAAGCTACAACTGGCACAAGAATGGCGACAACTTTTGGTGTCGTAACGGGCCCCATTACGTGTTAGATAGAAGCTACAACTGGCACAAGAATGGCGACAACTTTTGGTGTCGTAACGGGCCCCATTACGTGTTAGATAGAAGCTACAACTGGCACAAGAATGGCGACAACTTTTGGTGTCGTAACGGGCCCCATTACGTGTTAGATAGAAGCTACAACTGGCACAAGAATGGCGACAACTTTTGGTGTCGTAACGGGCCCCATTACGTGTTAGATAGAAGCTACAACTGGCACAAGAATGGCGACAACTTTTGGTGTCGTAACGGGCCCCATTACGTGTTAGATAGAAGCTACAACTGGCACAAGAATGGCGACAACTTTTGGTGTCGTAACGGGCCCCATTACGTGTTAGATAGAAGCTACAACTGGCACAAGAATGGCGACAACTTTTGGTGTCGTAACGGGCCCCATTACGTGTTAGATAGAAGCTACAACTGGCACAAGAATGGCGACAACTTTTGGTGTCGTAACGGGCCCCATTACGTGTTAGATAGAAGCTACAACTGGCACAAGAATGGCGACAACTTTTGGTGTCGTAACGGGCCCCATTACGTGTTAGATAGAAGCTACAACTGGCACAAGAATGGCGACAACTTTTGGTGTCGTAACGGGCCCCATTACGTGTTAGATAGAAGCTACAACTGGCACAAGAATGGCGACAACTTTTGGTGTCGTAACGGGCCCCATTACGTGTTAGATAGAAGCTACAACTGGCACAAGAATGGCGACAACTTTTGGTGTCGTAACGGGCCCCATTACGTGTTAGATAGAAGCTACAACTGGCACAAGAATGGCGACAACTTTTGGTGTCGTAACGGGCCCCATTACGTGTTAGATAGAAGCTACAACTGGCACAAGAATGGCGACAACTTTTGGTGTCGTAACGGGCCCCATTACGTGTTAGATAGAAGCTACAACTGGCACAAGAATGGCGACAACTTTTGGTGTCGTAACGGGCCCCATTACGTGTTAGATAGAAGCTACAACTGGCACAAGAATGGCGACAACTTTTGGTGTCGTAACGGGCCCCATTACGTGTTAGATAGAAGCTACAACTGGCACAAGAATGGCGACAACTTTTGGTGTCGTAACGGGCCCCATTACGTGTTAGATAGAAGCTACAACTGGCACAAGAATGGCGACAACTTTTGGTGTCGTAACGGGCCCCATTACGTGTTAGATAGAAGCTACAACTGGCACAAGAATGGCGACAACTTTTGGTGTCGTAACGGGCCCCATTACGCGTTAGATAGAAGCTCTCTTCGCAATCTACAACTGCCACGTTTACGGCGACATCTTTTGGTTTCGTAACGGGGCCCATCATCCGTTAGATCGATCTTTCTACGCTCCCTACAACCGCCACGGGAACGGCGACAAGTTTTGGTGTCAAAATGGTGCCCATCAGCGGTTAGATCGAAGCTCTCTTCACGTTCTAGAACCGGCACGGGAACGGCAACAACTTGTGGTGTCGTAACGGGCCCCATTACGCGTTAGATACAAGCTCTCTTCGCATTCTACAACCGCCAGGGGTTTGGTGACAACTTTTAGTGTCGTAACGGAGCCCATCAGCCGTTTGATCGAAGCTCTCTTCACGATCTACAACTGGCACAAGAATGGCGACAACTTTTGGTGTCGTAACGGGGCCCAAAATCCGTCCGATTTTGCGCGCCCATCAACCGCCCCGGGAAGGGTGACAGATTTTGGCGTCGTAACGGTGCCCATCAGCCGTTAGATCGAAGCGTTCTTCGTGAGGTACGACTGGCACGGGACCGGCGACTAATTTTGGTGTCGTAACGGGGCCCGTCAGCCATTATATCGAAGCTCTCTTCGCGATCTACAAATGGCACGGGAACAGCGACAACTTTTGGTGTCACGACGGGGCCCGTCCGCCGTTATATCAACGCTCTCTTCGCGCTCTACAACCTCCAGGGGAAAGGTGATAACTTTTGGTGTCAAAACGGGGCCCATCAGCCGTTAGATCGAAGCTCTCTTCGCGATCTACAACTTGCACGAGAAAGGCGGCATCTTTTGTTGTCGAAACGGGGCCCATCATCAGTCAGATCCAAGCTCTCTTCGTGCTCTACAACCGCGATGGGAATGGGGACAACTTTTGAGGTCGTAACGGGACCGGACCATCAGATGTTATATCGAAGCTCTCTTCGCGCTCTACAATCGCCACTGGAATGGTGACATATTTTGGTGTCCTAACAGGTCCCATCAACCGTTAGATCGAAGTACACTTCACGATCTACATCGGCCACGGGAACGGTGACAAGTTTTGGTGTCGTAACGGGGCCCGTCAGCCGTTATATCGATGCTCTCTTCGTAATCTATGACTCGTACGGGAATGGTGACAACTTTTGGTGTCCTAACGGGGCCCAAAATCCGTCAGATTGATGCTCTTTTTGCGCCCTACAACCGCCCCCGGAAGGGTGACAAATTTTGGTGTCGTAACGGGCCCATCAGCCGTTAGATCGAAGCTCTCTTCACGATCTAAGACTAGCATAGGAAAGGTGACAACTTTTGGTGTCGTAACGGGGCCCATAATCCTATAGATCGATGCTCTCTTTGCGCGCTACAACCGCACGGGGAAGGGCGCCAAATTTTGGTGTCGTAACGGGGCCAATCAGCCGTTAGACCGAAGCTCTCTTTACGATCTACAACTGCCACGTTTATGGTGACAACTTTTGGTTTCGTAACGGGGCCCATCATTTGTTAGATCGATCTCTCTGCGCTCCCTACAACCGCCACGGGAACGGCGACAAGTTTTGGTGTCAAAATGGTGCCCATCAGCGGTTAGATCGAAG
>NW_010365343.1:10617-13477 GCF_000414095.1 Morus notabilis
ACAAATTTTTGTGTCATAACGGGGCCCATCAGTCGTTAGATCGAAGCTCTCTTCGCGATCTACATTTGCCACGTTTAAGGCGACAACTTTTGGTGTCATAACGGGGCCCATCAGCCGTTTGATTGAAGCTCTCTTCACGATCTACAACTTGCACGGGAAAGGCGACATCTTTTGTTGTCGAAACGGGGCCCATCATCAGTCAGATTGAAGCTCTCTCCGCGCTCTACAACCGCGACGGGAACGGGGACAACTTTTGAGGTCGTAACGGGGCCGGACCATTAGATGTTATATCGAAGCTCTCTTCGCGCTCTACAATCGCCACTGGAATGGCAACATATTTTGGTGTCGTAACGGGGCCCATCAACCGTTAGATCGAAGTACACTTCGCGATCTACATCGCCCACGGGAACGGCGATAAGTTTTGGTGTCGTAACGGGGCCCGTCAGCCGTTATATCAATGCTCTCTTCGTAATCTACGACTCGCATGAGAATGGTGACAACTTATGGTGTCCTAACGGGGCCCAAAATCCGTCAGATCGAAGCTCTCTTCACGCCCTACAACCGCCCCGGGAAGGGTGACAAATTTTGGTGTCGCAACGGGCCCATCAGCCGTTAGATCGAAGCTCTCTTCGTGATCTATGACTGGCACAGGAACGGCGACAACTTTTGTTGTCGTAACGGGGCCCATAATCCTTTAGATCGAAGCTCTCTTTGCGCGCTACAACCGTACGGCGAAGGGCGACAAATTTTTGTGTCATAACGGGGCCCATCAGTCGTTAGATCGAAGCTCTCTTCGCGATCTACATTTGCCACGTTTAAGGCGACAACTTTTGGTGTCATAACGGGGCCCATCAGCCGTTTGATTGAAGCTCTCTTCACGATCTACAACTTGCACGGGAAAGGCGACATCTTTTGTTGTCGAAACGGGGCCCATCATCAGTCAGATCGAAGCTCTCTTCACGCCCTACAACCGCCCCGGGAAGGGTGACAAATTTTGGTGTCGTAACGGGGCCCGTCAGCCGTTATATCGATGCTCTCTTCATAATCTACGACTCGCACGGGAATGGCGACATCTTTTGGTTTCCTAACGGGGCCCAAAATCCTTCAGATCGAAGCTCTCTTCACGCCCTACAACCGCCCCGGGAAGGGTGACAAATTTTGGTGTCGTAACGGGGCCCGTCAGCCGTTATATCGATGCTCTCTTCATAATCTACGACTCGCACGGGAATGGCGACATCTTTTGGTTTCCTAACGGGGCCCAAAATCCTTCAGATCGAAGCTCTCTTCACGCCCTACAACCGCCCCGGGAAGGGTGACAAATTTTGGTGTCGTAACGGGGCCCGTCAGCCGTTATATCGATGCTCTCTTCATAATCTACGACTCGCACGGGAATGGCGACATCTTTTGGTTTCCTAACGGGGCCCAAAATCCTTCAGATCGAAGCTCTCTTCACGCCCTACAACCGCCCCGGGAAGGGTGACAAATTTTGGTGTCGTAACGGGGCCCGTCAGCCGTTATATCGATGCTCTCTTCATAATCTACGACTCGCACGGGAATGGCGACATCTTTTGGTTTCCTAACGGGGCCCAAAATCCTTCAGATCGAAGCTCTCTTCACGCCCTACAACCGCCCCGGGAAGGGTGACAAATTTTGGTGTCGTAACGGGGCCCGTCAGCCGTTATATCGATGCTCTCTTCATAATCTACGACTCGCACGGGAATGGCGACATCTTTTGGTTTCCTAACGGGGCCCAAAATCCTTCAGATCGAAGCTCTCTTCACGCCCTACAACCGCCCCGGGAAGGGTGACAAATTTTGGTGTCGTAACGGGGCCCGTCAGCCGTTATATCGATGCTCTCTTCATAATCTACGACTCGCACGGGAATGGCGACATCTTTTGGTTTCCTAACGGGGCCCAAAATCCTTCAGATCGAAGCTCTCTTCACGCCCTACAACCGCCCCGGGAAGGGTGACAAATTTTGGTGTCGTAACGGGGCCCGTCAGCCGTTATATCGATGCTCTCTTCATAATCTACGACTCGCACGGGAATGGCGACATCTTTTGGTTTCCTAACGGGGCCCAAAATCCTTCAGATCGAAGCTCTCTTCACGCCCTACAACCGCCCCGGGAAGGGTGACAAATTTTGGTGTCGTAACGGGGCCCGTCAGCCGTTATATCGATGCTCTCTTCATAATCTACGACTCGCACGGGAATGGCGACATCTTTTGGTTTCCTAACGGGGCCCAAAATCCTTCAGATCGAAGCTCTCTTCACGCCCTACAACCGCCCCGGGAAGGGTGACAAATTTTGGTGTCGTAACGGGGCCCGTCAGCCGTTATATCGATGCTCTCTTCATAATCTACGACTCGCACGGGAATGGCGACATCTTTTGGTTTCCTAACGGGGCCCAAAATCCTTCAGATCGAAGCTCTCTTCACGCCCTACAACCGCCCCGGGAAGGGTGACAAATTTTGGTGTCGTAACGGGGCCCGTCAGCCGTTATATCGATGCTCTCTTCATAATCTACGACTCGCACGGGAATGGCGACATCTTTTGGTTTCCTAACGGGGCCCAAAATCCTTCAGATCGAAGCTCTCTTCACGCCCTACAACCGCCCCGGGAAGGGTGACAAATTTTGGTGTCGTAACGGGGCCCGTCAGCCGTTATATCGATGCTCTCTTCATAATCTACGACTCGCACGGGAATGGCGACAACTTTTGGTGTCGTAACGGATCCCAAAATCTGTCAGATTCTGCGCGCCCTTTAACCGCCCCGGGAAGGGCGACAAATTTTGGTGTCGTAACGGGGCCCATCAGCCGTTAGATCGAAGCGCTCTTCGCGATGTACGACTGGCACGGGAA
>NW_010365343.1:13582-18476 GCF_000414095.1 Morus notabilis
ACAACAAATAGATCTATTTTTTTGTTGCGTACAACACCCGCCACAGGAACGGCGACAACTTTTGGTGTCAAAACGGGGCCCATCAGCCGTTAGATCGAAGCTCTCTTCGCGATCTACAACTTGCACGAGAAAGGCGACATCTTTTGTTGTCGAAACGGGGCACATCAACAGTCAGATCGAAGCTCTCTTCGTGCTCTACAACCGTGATGGGAACGTGGACAACTTTTGAGGTCGTAACGAGGCTGGACCATCAGATGTTATTTCGAAGCTCTCTTCGCGCTCTATAATCGCCACTAGAACGGCGACATATTTTGGTGTCATAACGGGGCCCATCAACCGTTAGATCAAAGTACACTTCGCGATCTACATCGGCCACGGGAACGGCGCCAAGTTTTGGTGTCGTAACGGGTCCCGTCAGCCGTTATATCGATGCTCTCTTCATAATCTACGACTCGCACGGGAATGGCGAAAACTTTTGGTGTCCTAACGGGGCCCATAATCCGTCAGATCGAAGCTCTCTTGGCGCCCCACATCCACCCCGGGAAGGGTGACAAATTTTGGTGTCGTAATAGGCCCATTAGCCGTTAGATCGAAGCTCTCTTCGCGATCTATGACTGGCACAGGAACGGTGACAACTTTTGGTGTCATAACGGGGCCCATAATCCTTCAGATCGAAGCTGTCTTTGTGCGCTACAACCGCACGGGGAAGGGCGACAAATTTTGGTGTCGTAACGGGTCCAATCAGCCGTTATATCGAAGCTCTCTTCGCAATCTACAACTGCCACATTTACGGCGACATCTTTTGGTTTCGTAACGGGGCCCATCATCCGTTAGATCGATCTCTCTACACTCCCTACAACCGCCACGGGAACGGCGACAAGTTTTGGTGTCAAAATGGTGCCCATCAGCGGTTAGATCGAAGCTCTCTTCACGCTCTAGAACCGCCACGGGAATGGCGACAACTTGTGGTGTCGTAACGGGCCCCATTACGCGTTACATACAAGCTCTCTTTGCATTCTACAACCGCCAGGGGTTCGGCGACAACTTTTGGTGTCGTAACGGAGCCCATCAGCCGTTTGATCGAAGCTCTCTTCACGATCTACAACTGGCACAAGAATGGCGACTACTTTTGGTATCGTAACGGGGCCCAAAATCCGTCAGATTCTGCACGCCCTTCAACCGCCCCGGGAAGGGTGACAAATTTTGGTGTCGTAATGAGGCCCATCTGCCGTTAGATCGAAGCATTCTTCGCGATGTACGACTGGCATGGGAACGGTGACAACTTTTGGTGTCGTAACGGGGCCCGTCAGCCGTTATATCGAAGCTCTCTTCACGATCTACAACTGGCACGGGAACGGCGACAACTTTTGGTGTCGTGACGGGGCCCGTCAGCCGTTATATCAAAGCTCTCTTCGCGCTCTACAGCCTCCAGGGGAAAGGTGACAACTTTTGTCGTCGAAACGGGGCCCATCATCAGTCATATCGAAGCTCTCTTCGTGCTCTACAATCGCGACGGGAACGGGGACAACTTTTGAGCTCGTAACGGGGCCGGCCCAGCAGATCTTATATCGAAGCTCTCTTCACGCTCTACAATCGCCATTGGAATGGCCATATATTTTGGTGTCGTAATGGGGCCCATCAACCGTTAGATAGAAGTACACTTCGCGATCTACATCGGCCACGGGAACGGTGACATGTTTTGGTGTCGTAACGGGGCCCGTCAACCGTTATATCGATGCTCTCTTCGTAATCTACGACTCGCATGGGAATGGCGACAACTTTTGGTGTCCTAACGGGGCCCAAAATCCATCAGATCGAGGCTCTCTTCGCGCCCTACAACTGCCCCGGGAAGGGTGACAAATTTTGGCGTCGTAACGGGCCCATCAGCCGTTAGATCGAAGCTCTCTTCACGATCTAAGACTGGCACAGGAACGGTGACAACTTTTGGTGTCGTAACAGGGCCGATAATCATTTAGATCGAAGCTTTCTTTGCATGCTACAACCGCACGGGGAAGGGTGACGAATTTTGGTGTCGTAACGGGGCCGATGAACCGTTAGATCGAAGCTCTCTTTGCGATCTACAACTGCCACATTTACGGTGAGAACTTTTGGTTTTGTAATGGGGCCCATCATCTGTTAGATCGATCTCTCTGCGCTCCCTACAACGGCCACGGGAACGGCGACAAGCTTTGGTGTTGAAATGGTGCCCGTCAGCGGTTAGATCGAAGCTCTCTTCACGCTCTAGAACCGCCACGGGAACGGCGACAACTTGTGGTGTCGTAACGGGCCCCATTACGCGTTAGATACAAGCTCTCTTCGCACTCTACCACCCCCACGGGGGCGGCGACAACTTTTAGTGTCGTAACGGGGCCCATCAGCCGTTAGATCGAAGCGTTCTTGTGCTGTACGACTGGCACGGGAATGGCGACAACCTTTGGTGTCATAACGGGGCCCGTCAGCCGTTATATCGAAGCTCTCTTCGCGATCTACAACTGGCACGAGAATGGCAACAACTTTTGGTGTCGTAACGGGGCCCATCAGCCGTTAGATCGAAGCGTTCTTGTGATGTACGACTGGCACGGGAATGGCGACAACCTTTGGTGTCATAACGGGGCCCGTCAGCCGTTATATCGAAGCTCTCTTCGCGATCTACAACTGGCACGGGAATTGCGACTACTTTCGGTGTCGTGACGGGGCCCGTCAACCGTTATATCCAAGCTCTCTTCGCGCTCTACAGCCTCCAGGGGAAAGGCGACAACTTTTGGTGTCAAAACGGGGCCCATCAGCCGTTAGATCGAAGCTCTCTTCGCGATCTACAACTTGCTCGGGAAAGGCGACATATTTTGTTGTCGAAACGGGGACCATCATCACTCAGATCGAAGCTCTCTTCGTGCTCTAAAACCGCGACGGGAACGGGGACAACTTTTGAGGTCGTAACGGGGCCGGACCATCAGATGTTATATCGAAGCTCTCTTCGTGCTCTATAATCGCCACTGGAATGGTGACATATTTTGGTGTCGCAACGGGGCCCATCAACCGTTTGATCGAAGTACACATCGCGATCTACATCGGCCACAGGAACGGCGACAAGTTTTGGTGTCGTAACGGGCCCCGTCAGCCGTTATATCGATGCTCTCTTCGTAATCTACGACTCGCACGGGAATGGCGACAACTTTTGGTGTGCTAACGGGGCCCAAAATCTGTCAGATCGAAGCTCTCTTCGCGCCCTACAACTGCCCCGGGAAGGGTGAAAAATTTTGGTGTTGTAACGGGCCCATCAGCCGTTAGATCGAAGCCCTCTTCGTGATCTAAGACTGGCACAGGAACGGCGACAACTTTTGGTGTCGTAACGGGGCCCATAATCCTTTAGATCGAAGCTCTCTTTGCGCGCTACAACCGCATGGGGAAGGGCGACAAATTTTGGTGTCGTAACGGGGACAATCAGCCGTTAGATCGAAGCTCTCTTTGTGATCTACAACTGCCACGTTTACGGTGAGAACTTTTGGTTTCATAACGGGGCCCATCATCCGTTCGATCGATCTCTCTGCGCTCCCTACAACCACCACGGGAACGGCGACAAGTTTTAAGCTCTCTTCGCGCTCTACAACCGCCACGGGAAGGGCGACAACTTGTGGTGTCGTAACGGGCCCCATTACGCGTTAGATAGAAGCTCTCTTCGCACTCTACAACCCCCACGGGGATGGTGACAACTTTTGGTGTCGTAACGGGGCCCATCAGCCGTTTGATCGAAGCTCTCTTCGAGATCTACAACTGGCACAAGAATGGCGATAACTTTTGGTGTCGTAACGCGGCCCAAAATCTGTCAGATTCGGCGCGTCCTTCAACCGCCCCGGGAAGGGCGACAAATTTTGGTGTCGTAACGGGGCCCATCAGCCGTTAGATCGAAGCGTTCTTCGCGATGTACGACTGGCACGGGAACGGCGACAACTTTTGGTGTCGTAACGGGGCCCGTCAGCCGTTATATCGAAGCTCTCTTCGCGATCTACAACTAGCACGGGAACGGTGAGAACTTTTGGTGTCGTGACGGGGCCCGTCAGCCGTTATATCAAAACTCTCTTCGCGCACTACAGCCTCCAGGGGAAAGGTGACAACTTTTGGTGTCAAAACGGGGCCCATCAGCCGTTAGATCGAAGTTCTCTTCGCGATCTACAACTTGCAAGGGAAGGGCGACATCGTTTGTTGTCGAAACGGGGCCTGTCATCAGTCAGATCGAAGCTCTCTTCGTGCTCTACAACCGCGACGGGAACGGGGACAACTTTTGAGGTCGTAACGGGACCGGGCCATCATATGTTATATCGAAGCTCTCTACGCGCTCTACAATCGCCACTGGAATGGTGACATATTTTGGTGTCGTAACGGGGCCTATCAACCGTTAGATTGAAGTACACTTCGCGATCTACATCGGCCACGGGAACTGCGACAAGTTTTGGTGTCATAACGGGGCCCGTCAGCCGTTATATCGATGCTCTCTTCGTAATCTACGACTCGCACGGGAATGGCGACAACTTTTGGTGTCCTAACGGGGCCCAAAATCTGTCAGATCGAAGCTCTCTTCACGCCCTACAACCACCACGGGAAGGGTGACAAATTTTGGTGTCGTAACGGGCCCATTAGCCGTTAGATCGAAGCTCTCTTCGCGATCTAAGACTGGCACAGGAAGAGGTGACAACTTTTCATGTCGTAACGGGGCCCATAATCCTTTAGATCGAAGCTCACTTTGCGCGCTACAACCGCTCGGGGAAGGGCGACAAATTTTGGTGTCGTAATGGGGCCAATCAGCCGTTAGATCGAAGCTCTCTTTGTGATCTACAACTGCCACGTTTACGGTGACAACTTTTGGTTTCGTAACGGGGCCCATCATCCGTTAGATCAA
>NW_010365343.1:18508-21148 GCF_000414095.1 Morus notabilis
AAGTTTTGGTGTCGAAATGGTGCCCATCAGCGGTTAGATCGAAGCTCTCTTCGCGCTCTAGAACCGCCACGGGAACGATGACAACTTGTGGTGTCGTAACGGGCCCCATTACGTGTTAGATAGAAGCTCTCTTCGCACTCTACAACCCCCACAGGGACGGCGACAACTTTTGGTGTCGTAACGGGGCCCATCAACCATTTGATCGAAGCTCTCTTCGCGATCTACAATTGGTACAAGAATGGCGACAACTTTTGGTGTCGTAACGGGGACCAAAATCTGTCAGATTCTACGCGCCCTTCAACCGCCCCGGGAAGGGCGACAAATTTTGGTGTCGTAACGGGGCCCATCAACCATTTGATCGAAGCTCTCTTCGCGATCTACAATTGGTACAAGAATGGCGACAACTTTTGGTGTCGTAATGGGGCCCGTCAGCCGTTATATCGAAGCTTTCTTCGCGATCTACAACTGGCACAGGAACGGCGACAACTTTTGGTGTCGTGAGGGGGCCCGTCAACCGTTATATCAAAGCTCTCTTAGCGCTCTATAGCCTCCAGGGGAAAGGTGACAACTTTTGGTGTCAAAACGGGGCCCCTCAGCCGTTAGATCGAAGCTCTCTTCGCGCTCTACAATCGCCAATGGAATGGCGACATATTTTGGTGTCGTAATGGGGCCCGTCAGCCGTTATATCGAAGCTCTCTTCGCGCTCTACAATCGCCAATGGAATGGCGACATATTTTGGTGTCGTAATGGGGCCCGTCAGCCGTTATATCGAAGCTCTCTTCGCGCTCTACAATCGCCAATGGAATGGCGACATATTTTGGTGTCGTAACGGGGCCCATCAACCGTTAGATCGAAGTACTCTTTGTGATCTACATCAGCCACGGGAACGGCGACAAGTTTTGGTGTCGTAACGGGGCCCGTCAGCCTTTATATCGATGCTCTCTTCGTAATCTACGACACGCACGGGAATGGCGACAACTTTTGGTGTCCTAACGGGGCCCAAAATCCGTCAGATCGAAGCTCTCTTCGCGCCCTACAGCCGCCCCGGGAAGGGTGACAAATTTTGGTGACGTAACGGGGCCAATCAGCAGTTAGATTGAAGCTCTCTTTGCGATCTACAACTGCCACGTTTATGGTGACAACTTTTGGTTTCGTAACGGTCCCCATCATCCGTTAGATCGATCTCTCTGCGCTCCCTACAACCGCCACGGGAACGGCGACAAGTTTTGGTGTTGAAATGGTGCCCATCAGCGGTTTGATTGAAGCTCTCTTCACGATCTACAACTGGCACAACAATGGCGACAACTTTTGGTGTCGTAATAGGGCCTAAAATTCGTCAGATTCTGTGCACCCTTCAACCGCCCCGCGAAGGGCGACAAATTTTGGTCTCGTAACGGGGCCCATCAGCTGTTAGATCGAAGCATTCTTCACAATCTACGACTGGCACGGGAACGGCGATAACTTTTGGTTTCGTAACGGGGCCCGTCAGCCGTTATATCGAAGCTCTCTTCGCGATCTACAACTGGCACGGGAACGGCGACAACTTTTGGTGTCGTGACGGGGCCCGTCAGCCGTTATATCAAAGCTCTCTTCGCACTCTACAGCCTCCAGGGGAAAGGCGACAACTTTTGGTGTCAAAACGGGGCCCATCAGCCGTTAGATCGAAGCTCTCTTGGGGATCTACAACTTACATAGGAAAGACGACATCTTTTGTTGTCAAAACGGGGCCCATCATCAGTCAGATCAAAGCTCTCTTCGTGCTCTACAACCGCGACGGGAACGGGGACAACTTTTTACGTCGTAACGGGGCCGGACCATCAGATGTTATATCGAAGCTCTCTTTGCGCTCTACAATCGCCAATGGAATGGTGACATAGTTTGGTGTCGCAACGGGGCCCATCAACCGTTAGATCGAAGTACTCTTCGTGATCTACATCGGCCACGGGAACGGCGACAAGTTTTGGTGTCGTAACGGGGCCCGTCAGCCATTATATCGATGCTCTCTTCGTAATCTATGACTCGCACGGGAATGGTGACAACTTTTGGTGTCCTGACGGGGCCCAAAATCCGTCAGATCGAAGCTCTCTTCGCACCCTACAGCCGCCCCGGAAGGGTGACAAATTTTGGTGTCGTAACGGGCCCATCAACCGTTAGATCGAAGCTCTCTTTGCGCGCTACAACCGTACGGGGAAGGGCGACAAATTTTGTTGTCGTAACGGGGCCAATCAGCCGTTAGATCGAAGCTCTCTTTGCGATCTACAACTGCCACGTTTACGGTGACAACTTTTGGTTTCGTAATGGGGCCCATCATCCGTTAGATCGATCTCTCTGCGTTCCCTACAACCGGCACGAGAATGGCGACAAGTTTTGGTGTCAAAACGGTGCCCATCAGCGGTTAGATCGAAGCTCTCTTCGCGCTCTAGAACCGCCACGGGAACGGTGACAACTTGTGGGGTCGTAACGGGCCCCATTACGTGTTAGATAGAAGCTCTCTTCGCACTCTACAACCCCCATGGGGAAGGTGACAACTTTTGGTGTCGTAACGGGGCCCATCAGCCGTTTGATCGAAGCTCTCTTCGCGATCTACAACTGGCACAAGAATGGCGACAACTTTTGGTGTCGTAACGGGGCCCAAAATCC
>NW_010365343.1:21249-32278 GCF_000414095.1 Morus notabilis
GCACGGGAACGGTGACAACTTTTGGTGTCGTAACGGGGCCCGTCAGCCATTATATCGAACCTCTCTTCGCGATCTACAACTGGCACGGGAACGGCGACAACTTTTGGTGTCGTGACGGGGCCCGTCAGTCGTTATATCCAAAGCTCTCTCGCGCTCTACAGCCTCCAGGGGAAAGGCGACAAGTTGTGGTGTCAAAACGGGGCCCATCAGCCGTTAGATCGAAGCTCTCTTCGCAATCTACAACTTGCACGGGAAAGGTGACATATTTTATTGTCGAGACGGGGCCCATCATCAGTCAGATCGAAGCTCTCTTCGTGCTCTACAACCGCGACGGGAACGGGGACAACTTTTGAGGTCGTAACGGGGCCGGACAATTAGAAGTTATATCGAAGCTCTCTTCACGCTCTACAATCGCCACTGGAATGGTGACATATTTTGGTGTCGTAACGGGGCCCATCAACCGTTAGATCGAAGTACACTTCACGATCTACATCGGCCACGGGAACAGCGACAAGTTTTGGTGTCGTAACGGGGCCCGTCAGCCGTTATATCGATGCTCTCTTCGTAATCTACGACTCGCACGAGAATGGCGACAACTTTTGGTGTCCTAACGGGGCCCAAAATCCGTCAGATCGAAGCTCTCTTCCCGCCCTACAGCCACCCCGGGAAGGGTGACAAATTTTGGTGACGTAACGGGGCCAATCAGCAGTTAGATTGAAGCTCTCTTTGCGATCAACAACTGCCACGTTTATGGCGACAACTTTTGGTTTCATAACGGTGCCCATCATCCGTTAGATCGATCTCTCTGCACTCCCTACAACCGCCATGGGAACGGCGACAAGTTTTAGTGTTGAAATGGTGCCCATTAGCGGTTAGATCGAAGCTCTCTTCGCGCTCTAGAACCGCCACGGGAACGGCGACAACTTGTGGTGTCGTAACTGGCCGCATTACGCGTTAGATAGAAGCTCTCTTCGCACTCTACAACCCCCACGGGGACGGCGACAGCTTTTGGTGTCGTAACGGGGCCCACCAGCCATTTGATCGAAGCTCTCTTCGCGATCTACAACTGGCACAACAGTGGCGACAACTTTTGGTGTCATCATAGGGCCCAAAATCTGTCAGATTCTGTGCGCCCTTCAACCGCCCCGGGAAGGGCGACAAATTTCAGTCACGTAACGGGGCCCATCAACCGTTAGATCGAAGCGTTCTTCACGATGTACGACTGGCACGGGAACGGCAATAACTTTTGGTGTCGTAACGGGACCCGTCAGCCGTTATATCGAAGCTCTCTTCGCAATCTACAACTGGCACGGGAACGGCGACAACTTTTGGTGTCGTGACGGGGCCCGTCAGTCGTTATATCAAAGCTCTCTTCGCGCTCTACAGCCTCCAGGGGAAAGGCGACAACTTTTGGTGTCAAAACGGGGCCCATCAGCCGTTAGATCGAAGCTCTCTTCGCGATCTACAACTTGCACAGGAAAGGCGACATCTTTTGTTGTCAAACGGGGCCCATCATTAGTCAGATCAAAGCTCTCTTCGTGCTCTACAACCGCGACGGGAACGGGGACAACTTTTTAGGTCGTAACGGGACCGGACCATCAGATGTTATATCGAAGCTCTCTTCGCGCTCTACAATCGCCAATGGAATGGCGACATATTTTGGTGTCGTAACGGGGCCCATCAACCGATAGATCAAAGTACTCTTCGTGATCTACATCGGCCACGGGAACGGCGACAAGTTTTGGTGTCGTAACGGGGCCCGTCAGCCGTTATATCGATGCTCTCTCCGTAATCTATGACTCGGATGGGAATGGCGACAACTTTTGGTGTCCTAACGGGTCCAAAAATCCGTCAGATCGAAGCTCTCTTCGCGCCCTACAGCCGCCCCGGGAAGGGTGAAAAATTTTGGTGACGTAACGGGGCCAATCAGCAGTTAGATCAAAGCTCTCTTTGTGATCTACAACTGCCACATTTATGGCGACAACTTTTGGTTTCGTAACGGTGCCCATCATCTGTTAGATCGATCTCTCTACGCTCCCTACAATCGCCACGGGAACGGCGACAAGGTTTGGTATTGAAATGGTGCCCATCAGCGGTTAGATCGAAGCTCTCTTCGTGGTCTAGAACCACCACGGGAACGGCGACAACTTGTGGTGTCGTAATGGGCCCCATTATGTGTTAGATAGAAGGTCTCTTCGCACTCTACAGCCCCCACGGGGACGGCGACAACTTTCGGTGTCGTAACGGGGCCCATCAACCGTTTGATCGAAGCTCTGTTCGCGATCTACAACTGGCACAACAATGGTGACAACTTTTGGTGTCGTAACGGGGCCCAAAATCCGTCAGATTCGGCGCGCCCTTCAATCGCCCCGGGAAGGGTGACAAATTTTGGTGTCGTAACGGGGCCCATCAGCCGTTAGATCGAAGCGTTCTTCGCGATGTACGACTGGCACGGGAACGGACCACTTTTGGTGTCATAACGGGGCCCGTCAGCCGTTATATCAAAGCGTTCTTCGTGATCTACAACTGGCACGGGAACGGCGACAACTTTTGGTGTTATGACGGGGCCCGTCAGCCGTTATATCAAACCTCTCTTCATGCTCTACAGCCTCCAGGGGAAAGGTGACAACTTTTGGTGTCGAAACGGGGCCCATCAGCCGTTAGATCGAAGCTCTCTTCGTGATCTACAACTTGCACGGGAAAGGTGACATCTTTTGTTGTCGAAACGGGGCCCATCATTAGTCAGATCGAAGCTCTCTTCGTGCTCTACAACCGCGAATGGAACCGGGACAACTTTTGAGGTCGTAACAGGGCATGACCATCAGAAGTTATATCGAAGCTCTCTTCACGCTCTACAATCGCCACTGGAATGGCGACATATTTTGGTGTCGTAACGGTGCCCATCAACCGTTAGATCGAAGTACACTTCGCGATCTACATCGGCCACGGGAACGGCGACCAGTTTTGGTGTTGTAACGGGGCCCATTAGCCGTTATATCGATGCTCTCTTCGTAATCTCCGACTCGCATGGGAATGGCGACAACTTTTGGTGTCCTAACGGGGCCAAAAATCCGTCAGATCGAAGCTCTCTTCGCGCCCTACAACCACCCCGGGAAAGGTGACAAATTTTGGTGTCGTAACGGGCCCATCAGCCATTAGATCAAAGCTCTCTTTGCGATCTAAGACTGGCACAGGAAAGGTGACAACTTTTGGTGTTGTAACGAGGCCCATAATCCTGTAGATTGAAGCTCTCTCTGCGCGCTACAACCGCACGGGGAAGGGCGACAAATTTTGGTGATGTAACGGGGCCAATCAGCAGTTAGATCGAAGCTCTCTTTGCGATCTACAACTGCAACATTTACGGTGACAACTTTTGGTTTCGTAACGGAGCCCATCATCCGTTATATGAATCTCTCTGCACTCCCTACAACCGCCACGGGAACGGCGACAAGTTTTAGTGTTGAAATGGTGCCCATTAGCGGTTAGATCGAAGCTCTCTTCGCGCTCTAGACCCGCCACGGGAACGGCGACAAGTTTTAGTGTTGAAATGGTGCCCATTAGCGGTTAGATCGAAGCTCTCTTCGCGCCCTACAGCCGCCCCGGGAAGGGTGACATATTTTGGTGACGTAACGGGGCGAATCAGCAGTTAGATCGAAGCTCTCTTTGCGATCTACAACTGGCACAACAATGGCGATAACTTTTGGTGTCGTCATAGGGCCCAAAATCTGTCAGATTCTGTGCGCCCTTCAACCGCCCCGGGAATGGCGACAACTTTTGGTGTCCTAACGGGGCCCAAAATCCGTCAGATCGATGCTCTCTTCGCGCCCTACAGCCGCCCCGGGAAGGGTGACATATTTTGGTGACGTAACGGGGCGAATCAGCAGTTAGATCGAAGCTCTCTTTGTGATCTACAACTGCCACGTTTATGGCGACAACTTTTGGTTTCGTAACGGTGCCCATCATCCGTTAGATTGATCTCTCTGCGCTCCCTACAACCGCCACGGGAATGGCGACAAGTTTTGGGGTTGAAATGGTGCCCATCAGCGGTTAGATCGAAGCTCTCTTCATGCTCTAGAACCACCACGGGAACGGCGACAACTTGTGGTGTCGTAACGGGCCCCATTACACGTTAGATAGAAGCTCTCTTCGTACTCTACAACCCCCATGGGGACGGCGACAACTTTTGGTGTCCTAACGGGGCCCAAAATTCGTCAGATCGAAGCTCTCTTCGCGCTCTAGAACCACCACGGGCACGGCGACAACTTGTGGTGTCGTAACGGGCCCCATTACACGTTAGATAGAAGCTCTCTTCGTACTCTACAACCCCCATGGGGACGGCGACAACTTTTGGTGTCGTAACGGGGCCCATCAGCCGTTAGATCGATGCTCTCTTCACGATCTAAGCCTGGCACAGGAACGGTGACAACTTTTGGTGTCATAACGGGGCCCATAATCCTTCAGATCGAAGCTCTCTTTGCGCGCTACAACCGTACGGGGTATGGCGACAACTTTTGGTTTCGTAACGGTGCCCATCATCCGTTAGATTGATCTCTCTGCGCTCCCTACACCCGCCACGGGAAGGGCCACAAGTTTTGGTGTCGTAACGAAGCCCACAATCCATCAGTTTTGGTGTCGTAACGAAGCCCACAATCCATCAGTTTTGGTGTCGTAACGAAGCCCACAATCCATCAGTTTTGGTGTCGTAACGAAGCCCACAATCCATCAGTTTTGGTGTCGTAACGAAGCCCACAATCCATCAGTTTTGGTGTCGTAACGAAGCCCACAATCCATCAGTTTTGGTGTCGTAACGAAGCCCACAATCCATCAGTTTTGGTGTCGTAACGAAGCCCACAATCCATCAGTTTTGGTGTCGTAACGAAGCCCACAATCCATCAGTTTTGGTGTCGTAACGAAGCCCACAATCCATCAGTTTTGGTGTCGTAACGAAGCCCACAATCCATCAGTTTTGGTGTCGTAACGAAGCCCACAATCCATCAGTTTTGGTGTCGTAACGAAGCCCACAATCCATCAGTTTTGGTGTCGTAACGAAGCCCACAATCCATCAGTTTTGGTGTCGTAACGAAGCCCACAATCCATCAGTTTTGGTGTCGTAACGGGGCCCATCATCCGTTAGATCGATCTCTCTGCGCTCCCTACAACCGCCACGGGAAGGGCCACAAGTTTTGGTGTCGAAATGGTGCCCATAAGTGGTTAGATCGAAGCTCTCTTCGCGCTCTAGAACCACCACGGGAACGGCAACAAATTGTGGTGTCGTAACGGGCCCCATTACACGTTAGATAGAAGCTCTCTTCGTACTCTACAACCCCCATGGGGACGGCGACAACTTTTGGTGTCGTAACGGGGCCCATCAGCCGTTTGATCGAAGCTCTCTTCGCGATCTACAACTGGCAGAAGAATGCTTTTGGTGTCCTAACGGGGCCCAAAATCCGTCAGATCGAAGCTCTCTTCGCGCCCTACAACCGCCCCGGGAAGGGTGACAAATTTTGGTGTCATAACGGGCCCATCAGCCGTTAGATCGATGCTCTCTTCACGATCTAAGCCTGGCACAGGAACGGTGACAACTTTTGGTGTCGTAACGGGGCCCATAATCCTTTAGATCGAAGCTCTCTTTGCGCGCTACAACCGCACGGGGAAGGGCGACAAATTTTGATGTCGTAACGGGACCAATCAACCGTTAGATTGAAGCTCTCTTTGCGATCTACATCTGCCACATTTACGGTGACAACTTTTGGTTTCGTAACAGGGCCCATCATCCGTAGATCGATCTCTCTGCGCTCCCTACAACCGCCACGGGAAGGGCCACAAGTTTTAGTGTCGAAATGGTGCCCATCAGCGGTTAGATCGAAGCTCTCTTCTCGCTCTAGAACCCCACGGGAACGGTGACAACTTGTGGTGTCGTAACGAGCCCCATTACGCGTTAGATAGAAGCTCTCTTCACACTCTACAACACCCACGGGGACGGTGAGAACTTTTGGTGTCGTAACGGGGCCCATCAGCCGTTTGATCGAAGCTCTCTTCGCAATCTACAACTGGCACAAGAATGGCGACAACTTTTCGTGTCGTAACGGGGCCCAAAATCCGTCAGATTTTGCGAACCCCTCAACCGCCCCGGGAAGGGCGACAAATTTTTGTGTCGTAACGGGGCCCATCAGCTGTTAGATCAAAGCGTTCTTCACGATGTACGACTGGCACGGGAACGGCGACAACTTTTTGTGTCGTAACGGGGCCCGTCAGCCGTTATATCGAAGCTATCCTCGCGATCTACAACTGGCACGGGAACGGTGATAACTTTTGGTGTCGTGACAGGGCCCGTCAGCCGTTATATCAAAGCTCTCTTCGCGCTCTGCAGCCTCCAGGGGAATGGTGACAACTTTTGGTGTCAAAACGGGGCCCATCAGCCGTTAGATTGAAGCTCTCTTCATGATCTACAACTTGCACGGGAAAGGTGACATCTTTTGTTGTCGAAACTGGGCTCATCATTAGTCAGATTGAAGCTCTCTTCGTGCTCTACAACCGCGATGGGAACGGGGACAAGTTTTGAGGTCGTAACGGGGCTGGACCATCAGATGTTATATCGAAGCTCTCTTCGCGCTCTACAATCGCCACTGGAATGGCGACATATTTTGGTGTCATAACGGGGCCCGTCAGCCGTTATATCGATGCTATCTTCGTAATCTATAACTCGCACGGAATTGGCGACGACTTTTGGTGTCCTAACGGGGCCCAAAATCTGTCAGATCAAAGCTCTCGTCGCGCCCTACAATCGCCCCGGGAAGGGTGACAAATTTTGGTGTCGTAACGGGCCCATCAGCCGTTAGATTGAAGCTCTCTTCGTGATCTAAGACTGGCACAGGAACGGTGATAACTTTTGGTGTCATAACGGAGCCCATAATCCTTTAGATCGAAGCTCTCTTTGCGCGCTACAACCGCACGGGGAACGGTGACAAATTTTGGTGTCGTAACGGGGCCCGTCAGCCATTAGATCGAAGCTCTCTTCGCACTCTACAACCGCCCCGGGGATGGTGACAAATTTTGGTGTCGTAACGGGCCCATCAGCCGTTAGATCGAAGCTCTCTTCGCACTCTACAACCGCCCCGGGGATGGTGACAAATTTTGGTGTCGTAACGGGCCCATCAGCCGTTAGATCGAAGCTCTCTTCGCACTCTACAACCGCCCCGGGGATGGTGACAAATTTTGGTGTCGTAACGGGCCCATCAGCCGTTAGATCGAAGCTCTCTTCGCACTCTACAACCGCCCCGGGGATGGTGACAAATTTTGGTGTCGTAACGGGCCCATCAGCCGTTAGATCGAAGCTCTCTTCGCACTCTACAACCGCCCCGGGGATGGTGACAAATTTTGGTGTCGTAACGGGGCCCATCATCGGTTAGATCGATCACTCTGCGCTTCCTACAACCGCCACGGGAACGGCGACAAGTTTTGGTGTCGAAATGGTGCCCTTCAGCGGTTAGATCGCAGCTCTCTTCGCACTCTACAACCCCCACGGGGATGGTGACAAATTTTGGTGTCGTAACGGGGCCCATCAGCCGTTAGATCGAAGCTCTCTTCGCACTCTACAACCGCCCCGGGGATGGTGACAAATTTTGGTGTCGTAACGGGGCCCGTCAGCCGTTATATCGAAGCTCTCTTCGTGCTCTACAATCACCCTTGGAATGGTGACATATTTTGGTGTCGTAACGGGGCCCGTCAGCCGTTATATCGAAGCTCTCTTCGTGCTCTACAATCACCCTTGGAATGGTGACATATTTTGGTGTCGTAACGGGGCCCGTCAGCCGTTATATCGAAGCTCTCTTCGTGCTCTACAACCGTGACGGGAACGGGGACAACTTTTGAGGTCGTAACGGGGCCGGACCATCAGATGTTATATCCAAGCTCTCTTCGTGCTCTACAATCACCCTTGGAATGGTGACATATTTTGGTGTCGTAACGGGGCCCATCAACCGTTAGATCGAAGTTCACTTCGCGATCTACATCGGCCATGGGAACGGCGACAAGTTTTGGTGTCGTAACGGGGCCCGTCAGCCGTTAGATCGAAGCTCTCTTCGCGATCTACAACTTGCACGGGAAAGGCGACATCTTTTGTTGTCGAAACGGGGCCCATCATCAGTCAGATCGAAGCTCTCTTCGTGCTCTACAACCGCGACGGGAACGGGGACAACTTTTGAGGTCGTAACGGGGCCAAACCATCAGATGTTATATCGAAGTTCTCTTCGCGCTCTACAATCGCCACTGGAATGGCGACATATTTTGGTGTCGTAATAGGGCCCATCAACCGTGAGATCGAAGTACACTTCGTAATCTACATCGGCCATGGGAACGGCGACAAGTTTTGGTGTCGTAACGGGGCCCGTCAGCCGTTAGATCGAAGCTCTCTTCACGATATAAGACTGGCACAGGAATGGCGACAACTTTTGGTGTCGTAACGGGGCCCGTCAGCCGTTAGATCGAAGCTCTATTCACGCCCTACAACCGCCCCGGGAAGGGTGACAAATTTTGGTGTCGTAACGGGCCCACCAGCTGTTAGATCGAAGCTCTCTTCACGATATAAGACTGGCACAGGAACGGCGACAACTTTTGGTGTCGTAACGGGTCCCATAATCCTTTAGATCGAAGCTCTCTTTGCACGCTACAACCGCACGGGGAAGGGCGATAAATTTTGGTGTCGTAACAGGGCCAATCAGCCATTATATCGAAGCTCTCTTTGCGATCTACAACTGCGACGTTTACGGCAATAACTTTTGGTTTCGTAACGGGGCCCATCATCCGTTAGATTAATCTCTCTGCGCTCCCTACAACTGCCACGGGAACGGCGACAAGTTTTGGTGTCGAAATGGTGCCCATCAGCGGTTAGATCGAAGCTCTCTTCGCGCTCTAGAATCGCCATGAGAATGGCGACAACTTGTGGTGTCATAACGGGCCCCATGACGTGTTAGATAGAAGCTCTCTTCGCACTCTACGACCCCCACGATGACGGCGACAACTTTTGGTGTCGTAACGGGGCCCATCAGCCGTTTGATCGAAGCTCTCTTCGCGTTCCACAACCGGCACAAGAATGGCAACAACTTTTGGTGTCGTAACGGGGCCCAAAATCTGTCAGAGTCTGCGCGCCCTTCAACTGCCACGGGAAGGGTGACAAATTTTGGTGTCGTAACGGGGCCCATCAGCCGTTAGATCGAAGCATTCTTCACGATGTACAACGGGCACGGGAACGGTGACAACTTTTGGTGTCGTAACGGGGCCCGTCAGCCGTTATATCGAAGCTCTCTTCGCGATCTACAACTGGCACCAGAACGGCGACAACTTTTGGTGTCGTGACCGGGCCCGTTAGCCTTTATATCAAAATTCTCTTCGCGCTCTACAGCCTCCAGGGGAAAGGTGACAACTTTTGGTGTCAAAACGGGGCCCATCAGCCGTTAGATCGAAGCTCTCTTCGCGATCTAAAACTTGCACGGGAAAGCCGACATCTTTTGTTGTCGAAACGGCGCCCATCATCAGTCAGATCGAAGCTCTCTTCGTGCTCTACAACCGCGACGGGAACAGGGACAACCTTTGAGGTCGTAACGGGGCCGGACCATCAGATGTTATATCGAAGCTCTCTTCGCGCTCTATAATCGCCACTGGAATGGTGACATATTTTGGTGTCGTAACGGGCCCATCACCCGTTGGAGCGAAGCTCTCTTCGCGCTCTATAATCGCCACTGGAATGGTGACATATTTTGGTGTCGTAACGGGCCCATCACCCGTTGGAGCGAAGCTCTCTTCGCGCTCTATAATCGCCACTGGAATGGTGACATATTTTGGTGTCGTAACGGGCCCATCACCCGTTGGAGCGAAGCTCTCTTCGCGCTCTATAATCGCCACTGGAATGGTGACATATTTTGGTGTCGTAACGGGCCCATCACCCGTTGGAGCGAAGCTCTCTTCGCGCTCTATAATCGCCACTGGAATGGTGACATATTTTGGTGTCGTAACGGGCCCATCACCCGTTGGAGCGAAGCTCTCTTCGCGCTCTATAATCGCCACTGGAATGGTGACATATTTTGGTGTCGTAACGGGCCCATCACCCGTTGGAGCGAAGCTCTCTTCGCGCTCTATAATCGCCACTGGAATGGTGACATATTTTGGTGTCGTAACGGGCCCATCAGCCGTTAGATCGAAGCACCCTTCGCGATCTACATCGGCCACGGGAACGGCGACAAGTTTTGGTGTCAAAATGGTGCCCATCAGCGGCTAGATCGAAGCTCTCTTCGAGCTCTAGAACTGTCACGGGAACGGCGTCAACTTGTGGTGTCGTAATGGGCCCCATTACGCGTTAGATAGAAGCTTTCTTCGCACTCTACAACCCCCTCTACAACTGCCACGTTTACGGCGACCACTTTTGGTTTCGTAACGGGGCCCATCATCCGTTAGACCGATCTCTCTGTGCTCCCTACAACCGCCACGGGAACGGCGACAAGTTTTGGTGTCAAAATGGTGCCCATCAGCGGCTAGATCGAAGCTCTCTTCGAGCTCTAGAACTGTCACGGGAACGGCGTCAACTTGTGGTGTCGTAATGGGCCCCATTACGCGTTAGATAGAAGCTTTCTTCGCACTCTACAACCCCCACGGGGACGGCGACAACTTTTGGTGTCCTAACGGGGCCCATCAGTCGTTTGGTCGAAGCTCTCTTTGTGATCTACAACTGGCATAAGAATGACGACAACTTTTGGTGTCGTAACGGGCCCCATAATCCGTCAGATTCTGCGCGCCCTTCAACCGTCCCGGAAGGGCGACAAATTTTGGTGTCGTAACGGGGCCCATCAGCCGTTAGATCGAAGCGTTCTTCGCGATGTTCGACTGGCACGGGAACGGCGACAACTTTTGGTGTCGTGACGGGGCCCATAAGCCGTTATATCAAAGCTCTCTTCGCGCTCTACAACCTCCAGGGGAAAGGCGACAACTTTTGGTGTCAAAACGGGGCCCATCAGCCGTTAGATCGAAGCTCTCTTCG
>NW_010365343.1:32302-32740 GCF_000414095.1 Morus notabilis
CATCTTTTGTTGTCGAAACGGGGCCCATCATCAGTCAGATCGAAGCTCTCTTCGTGCTCTACAACCGTGACGAGAACGGGGACAACTTTTGAGGTCGTAACGGGGCCGGACCATCAGATGTTATATCCAAGCTCTCTTCGTGCTCTACAATTGCCACTGGAATGGTGATATATTTTGGTGTCATAACGGGGCCCATCAACCGTTAGATCGAAGTACACTTCGCGATCTACATCGGCCACGGGAACGGCGACAAGTTTTGGTGTCGTAACGGGGCCCGTCAGCCGTTATATCGACGCTCTCTTCGTAATCTATGACTCGCATGGGAATGGCGACAACTTTTGGTGCCCTAACGGGGCCCAAAATCCGTCTGATCGAAGCTCTCTTCGCGCCTTACAACCGCCCCGGGAAGGGTGACAAATTTTGGTGTCATAACGGGCC
>NW_010365343.1:38321-39177 GCF_000414095.1 Morus notabilis
CATTAGATCGAAGCTCTCTTTGTGATCTACAACTGCCACGTTTACGGCGACAACTTTTGGTTTCGTAACGGGGCCCATCATCCATTAGATCGATCTCTCTGCGCTCCCCACAACCGCCACGGGAACGGCAACAAGTTTTGGCGTCGAAATGGTGCCCATCAGCCGTTTGATCGAAGCTCTCTTCGTGATCTACAACTGGCACAGGAATGGAGACAACTTTTGGTGTCCTAACGGGGCCCAAAATCTGTCAGATTCTGCGCGCCCTTCAACCGCCCCGGGAAGGGCGACAAATTTTGGTGTCGTAACGGGGCCCATCAGCCGTTAGATCGAAGCGTTCTTCGCGATGTACGACTGGCACGGGAACGGTGACAACTACTGGTGTCGTAACGGGGCCCGTCAGCCGTTATATCGAAGCTCTCTTCGCGATCTACAACAAGCACGGGAACGGCGACAACTTTTGGTGTCATGACGGGGCCCGTCAGCCGTTATATCGAAGCTCTCTTCGCGATCTACAACAAGCACGGGAACGGCGACAACTTTTGGTGTCATGACGGGGCCCGTCAGCCGTTATATCGAAGCTCTCTTCGCGATCTACAACTTGCACAGGAAAGGTGACATCTTTTGTTGTCGAAACGGGGCCCATCATCAGTCAGATCGAAGCTCTCTTGGTGCTCTACAACCGCGACGGGAACGGGGACAACTTTTAAGGTCGTGACGGGGCCGGACCATCAGAAGTTATATCGAAGCTCTCCTCGCGCTCTACAATCGCCACTAGAATGGCGACATATTTTAGTGTCGTAACGGGGCCCATCAACCGTTAGATCGAAGTACACTTCGCGATCTACATCGGCCACGG
>NW_010365343.1:39602-44478 GCF_000414095.1 Morus notabilis
GTTTCGTAACGGGGCCCATCATCCGTTAGATCGATCTCTCTGCGCTCCCTACAACCGCCACGGGAACGGCGACAAGTTTTGGTGTCAAAATGATGCCCATCAGCGGTTAGATCGAAGCTCTCTTCTCGCTTTAGAACCGCCACGGGAACGGCGATAACTTGTGGTGTCGTAACGGGCCCCATTACGCGTTAGATAGAAGCTCTCTTTGCACTCTACCACCCCCACGGGGATGGCGACAACTTTTGGTGTCGTAACGGGGCCCATCAGCCGTTAGATCAAAGTGTTCTTCGCGATGTACGACTGGCACGGGAACGGCGACAACTTTTGGTGTCGTAACGGGGCCCAAAATCCGTCAGATTCTGCGCGCCCTTCAACCGCACCGGGAAGGGCGACAAATTTTGGTGTCGTAACGGGGCCCATCAGCCGTTAGATCAAAGTGTTCTTCGCGATGTACGACTGGCACGGGAACGGCGATAACTATTGGTGTCGTAACGAGGCCCTTCAGCCGTTATATCGAAGCTCTCTTCGCGATCTACAACTGGCACGGGAACGGCGACAACTTTTGGTGTCGTGACGGGGCCCGTCAGCCGTTATATCAAAGCTCTCTTCGCGCTCTACAGCCTCCAGGGGAAAGGCGACAACTTTTGGTGTCAAAACGGGGCCCACCAGCCGTTAGATCGAAGCTCTCTTGGGGATCTACAACTTACATAGTCTTCGCGATCTACAACTTCCGCGGGAAAGGTGACATCTTTTGTTGTCGAAACGGGGCCCATCATCAGTCAGATCGAAGTTCTCTTCGTACTCTACAACCGCGAAGGGAACGGGGACAACTTTTCAGGTCGTAACGGGGCCGGACCATCAGAAGTTATATCGAAGTTCACTTCGCGCTCTACAATCGCACTAGAATGGCGACATATTTTGGTGTCATAACGGGGCCCATCAACCGTTAGATCGAAGTACACTTCGCGATATACATCGGCCACGGGAACGGCGACAAGTTTTGGTGTCGTAACGGGGCCCGTCACCCGTTATATCGATGGTCTCTTCGTAATCTACAAGTCGCACGGGAATGGCGACAACTTTTGGTGTCCTAACGGGGCCCAAAATCCGTCAGATCGAAGCTTTCTTCGCGCCCTACAACCGCCCCGGGAAGGGTGACAAATATTGGTGTCGTAACGGGCCCATCAGCTGTTAGATCGAAGCTCTCTTCGCGATCTAAGACTGGCACAAGAACGGCGACAACTTTTGGTGTCGTAACAGGGCCCATAATCCTTTAGATTGAAGCTCTCTTTGCGCGCTACAACCGCACGGGGAAGGGCAAAAAATTTTGGTGTCGTAACGGGCCTAATCAGCCATTAGATCGAAGCTCTCTTTGTGATCTACAACTGCCACGTTTACGGCGACAACTTTTGGTTTCGTAACGGCGCCCATCATCCGTTAGATCGATCTCTCTGTGCTCCCTACAACTGCCACGGGAACGGTGACAAGTTTTGGTGTCGAAATGGTGCCCATCAGCGGGTAGATCGAAGCTCTCTTCTCGCTTTAGAACTGTCACGGGAACGGCGACAACTTGTGGTGTCGTAATGGGCCCCATTACGCGTTAGATAGAAGCTCTCTTCGCACTCTACAACCCCCACGGGGGCGGCGACAACTTTTGGTGTCGTAACGGGGCCCATCAGCCGTTTGATCGAAGCTCTCTTCACGATCTACAACTAGCACAAGAATGGTGACAACTTCTGGTGTCGTAACGGGGCCCAAAATCCGTCAGATTCTGCGCGCCCTTCAACCGCCCCGGGAAGGGCGACAAATTTTGGTGTCGTAATGGGGTCCATCAGCCGTTAGATCGAAGCTCTCTTCGCGATCTACAACTGGCACGGGAACGGTGACAACTTTTGGTGTCGTGACGGGGACCGTCAGCCCTTATATCAAAGCTCTCTTCGCGCTCAACAGCCTCCTGGGGAAAGGCGACAACTTTTGGTGTCAAAACAGGGCCCCTCAGCCGTTAGATCGAAGCTCTCTTCGCGATCTACAACTTGTACGGGAAAGGCGACATCTTTTGTTGTCAAAACGGGGCCCATCATCAGTCAGATCGAAGCTCTCTTCGTGCTCTACAACCGCGACGGGAACGAGGACAACGTTTCAGGTCGTAACGTGGCCGGACCATCAGAAGTTATATCGAACCTCTCTTTGCGCTCTACAATCGCCACTAGAATGGCGACATATTTTGGTGTTGTAACGGCGCCCATCAACAGTTAGATCGAAGTACACTTCGCGATCTACATCAGCCACGGAAATGGCGACAAGTTTTGGTGTCGTAACGGGGCCCGTCAGCCGTTATATCGATGCTCTCTTCGTAATCTACGACTCGCATGGGAATAGCGACAACTTTTGGTGTCCTAACGGGGCCAAAAATCCGTCAGATCGAAGCTCTCTTCGCGCCCTACAACCGCCCCGGGAAGTGTGACAAATTTTGGTGTCGTAACGGGCCCATCAGCCGTTAGATCGAAGCTCTCTTCATGATCTAAGACTGGCACAGGAACGGCGACAACTTTTGGTGTCGTAACGGGGCCTATAATCCTTTAGATCGAAGCTCTCTTTGCGCGCTACAACCGCACGGGGAAGGGCGACAAATTTTGGTGTCGTAACGGGGCCAATCAGCCGTTAGATTGAAGCTCTCTTTGCGATCTACAGCTTCCACGTGTACGGTGACAACTTTTGGTTTCGTAACGGGGCCCATCATCCGTTAGATCAATCTCTATGCGCTCCCTACAACCGCCACGGGAACGGCGACAAGTTTTGGTGTCGAAATGGTGCCCATCAGCAGTTAGATCGAAGCACTCTTCGCGCTCTAGAACCGCCACGGGAACGGCGATAACTTGTGGTGTCATAACGGGCCCCATTACGTGTTAGATAGAAGCTCTCTTCGCACTCTACAACCCCCACGGGGACGGCGACAACTTTTGGTGTCGTAACGGGGCCCATCAGCGATTTGATCGAAGCTCCCTTCGCGATCTACAACTGGTACAGGAATGGCGACAACTTTTCGTGTCGTAACGGGCCCTAAAATTCATCAAATTCTGCGCGCCCTTCAACCGCTCCGGGAAGGGAGACAAATTTTGGTGTCGTAACGGAGCCCATCAACCGTTAGATCGAAGCGTTCTTCGCGATGTACTACTGGCACGGGAACGGCGACAACTTTTGCTGTCGTAATGGGGCCCGCCAGTCGTTATATCGAAGCTCTCTTCGCGATCTACAACTGGCACGGGAACGGTGACAACTTTTGGTGTCGTGACGGGGCCCGTCAGCCGTTATATTAAATCTCTCTTCGCGCTCTACAGCCTCCAAGGGAAAGGTGACAACTTTTGGTGTCAAAACGGGGCCCATCAGCCGTTAGATCGAAGCTCTCTTCGCGATCTACAACTTGCATGGGAAAGGCGACATCTTTTGTTGTCGAAACGGGGCCCATCACCAGTCAGATCGAACCACTCTTCGTGCTCTACAACCGTGACGGGAACGGGGACAACTTTTCAGGTCGTAACGGGGCCGGACCATCATAAGTTATATCGAAGCTCTCTTCGCACTCTACAATCGCCACTGGAATGGCGACATATTTTGGTGTCGTAACGGGGCCCATCAACTGTTAGATCGAAGTACACTTCGCGATCTACATTGGCCACGGGAATGGCGACAAGTTTTGGAGTCGTAACGGGGCCTGTCAGCCGTTATATCGATGCTCTCTTCGTAATCTATGACTCACACGGGAATGGCGGCAACTTTTGGTGTCCTAACGGGGCCAAAAATCCGTCAGATCGAAGCTCTCTTCGCACCCTACAACCGCCCCGGGAAGGGTGACAAATTTTGGTGTTCTAACGGGCCCATCAGCCGTTAGATCGAAGCTCTCTTCATGATCTAAGACTGGCACAGGAACGGCGACAACTTTTGGTGTCGTAACAGGGCCCATAATCCTTCAGATCGAAGCTCTCTTTACGCGCTACAACCGCACGGGGAAGGGCGACAAATTTTTGTGTCGTAATTGGGCCAAACAGCCGTTAGATTCAAGCTCTCTTTGCGATCTACAACTGCCACGTTTACGGTGACAACTTTTGGTTTCGTAACGGGGCCCATCATCCGTTAGATCGATCTCTCTGCGCTCCCTACAACCGCCACGGGAACGGCGACAAGTTTTGGTGTCGAAATGGTGCCCATCAGAGGTTAGATCGAAGCTCTCTTCGCGCTCTAGTACCGCCACGGGAACGGCGACAACTTGTGGTGTCGTAACGGGCCCTATTACGCGTTAGATAGAAGCTCTCTTCACACTCTACAACCCCCACGGGGACGGCGACAACTTTTGGTGTCGTAACGGGGCCCATCAGCCGTTTGATCGAAGCTCTCTTCGCGATGTACAACTGGCACAAGAATGGCCACAACTTTTGGTGTCGTAACGGGGCCCAAAATCCGTCAGATTCTGCGCGCCCTTCAACCGCCCCGGGAAGGGCGACAAATTTTGGTGTCGTAACGGGGCCCATCAGCCTTAGATCGAAGCGTTCTTCGCGATGTACGACAGGCACGGGAACGGCGACAACTTTTGGTGTCGTAACGGGGCCCGTCAACCGTTATATCGAAGCTCTCTTCGCGATCTACAACTGGCATGGGAATGGCGACAACTTTTGGGGTCGTGACGGGGCCCATTAGCAGTTATATCAAAGCTCTCTTCGTGCTCTACAGCCTCCAAGGGATAGGCGACAACTTTTGGTGTCAAAACGGGGCCCATCAGCCGTTAGATCGAAGCTCTCTTCGCGATCTACAACTTGCACGGGAAAGGCGACATCTTTTATTGTCGAAACGGGGCCCATCATCAGTCAGATCGAAGCTCTCT
>NW_010365343.1:44507-47798 GCF_000414095.1 Morus notabilis
TTTTGAGGTCGTAACGGGGCCGGACCATCAGATGTTATATCGAAGCTCTCTTCGCGCTCTACAATCACCACTGGAATGGCGACATATTTTGGTGTCGTAACGGGGCCCATCAACCGTTAGATCGAAGTGCACTTCGCGATCTACATTGGCCACGGGAATGGCGACAAGTTTTGGTGTTGTAATGGGGCTCGTCAGCCGTTATATCGATGCTCTCTTCGTAATCTACGACTCGCACGGGAATGGCGACAACTTTTGGTGTCCTAACGGGGTCCATCGGGCGTTAGATCGAAGCTCTCTTCGCGATCTATAGCTGCCACGTGTTCGGCAAAAACTTTTGGTGTCCTAACGGGGTCCATCGGGCGTTAGATCGAAGCTCTCTTCGCGATCTATAGCTGCCACGTGTTCGGCAAAAACTTTTGGTGTCCTAACGGGGTCCATCGGGCGTTAGATCGAAGCTCTCTTCGCGATCTATAGCTGCCACGTGTTCGGCAAAAACTTTTGGTGTCCTAACGGGGTCCATCGGGCGTTAGATCGAAGCTCTCTTCGCGATCTATAGCTGCCACGTGTTCGGCAAAAACTTTTGGTGTCCTAACGGGGTCCATCGGGCGTTAGATCGAAGCTCTCTTCGCGATCTATAGCTGCCACGTGTTCGGCAAAAACTTTTGGTGTCCTAACGGGGTCCATCGGGCGTTAGATCGAAGCTCTCTTCGCGATCTATAGCTGCCACGTGTTCGGCAAAAACTTTTGGTGTCCTAACGGGGTCCATCGGGCGTTAGATCGAAGCTCTCTTCGCGATCTATAGCTGCCACGTGTTCGGCAAAAACTTTTGGTGTCCTAACGGGGTCCATCGGGCGTTAGATCGAAGCTCTCTTCGCGATCTATAGCTGCCACGTGTTCGGCAAAAACTTTTGGTGTCCTAACGGGGTCCATCGGGCGTTAGATCGAAGCTCTCTTCGCGATCTATAGCTGCCACGTGTTCGGCAAAAACTTTTGGTGTCCTAACGGGGTCCATCGGGCGTTAGATCGAAGCTCTCTTCGCGATCTATAGCTGCCACGTGTTCGGCAAAAACTTTTGGTGTCCTAACGGGGTCCATCGGGCGTTAGATCGAAGCTCTCTTCGCGATCTATAGCTGCCACGTGTTCGGCAAAAACTTTTGGTGTCCTAACGGGGTCCATCGGGCGTTAGATCGAAGCTCTCTTCGCGATCTATAGCTGCCACGTGTTCGGCAAAAACTTTTGGTGTCCTAACGGGGTCCATCGGGCGTTAGATCGAAGCTCTCTTCGCGATCTATAGCTGCCACGTGTTCGGCAAAAACTTTTGGTGTCCTAACGGGGTCCATCGGGCGTTAGATCGAAGCTCTCTTCGCGATCTATAGCTGCCACGTGTTCGGCAAAAACTTTTGGTGTCCTAACGGGGTCCATCGGGCGTTAGATCGAAGCTCTCTTCGCGATCTATAGCTGCCACGTGTTCGGCAAAAACTTTTGGTGTCCTAACGGGGTCCATCGGGCGTTAGATCGAAGCTCTCTTCGCGATCTATAGCTGCCACGTGTTCGGCAAAAACTTTTGGTGTCCTAACGGGGTCCATCGGGCGTTAGATCGAAGCTCTCTTCGCGATCTATAGCTGCCACGTGTTCGGCAAAAACTTTTGGTGTCCTAACGGGGTCCATCGGGCGTTAGATCGAAGCTCTCTTCGCGATCTATAGCTGCCACGTGTTCGGCAAAAACTTTTGGTGTCCTAACGGGGTCCATCGGGCGTTAGATCGAAGCTCTCTTCGCGATCTAAGACTGGCACAGGAACGGCGACAACTTTTGGTGTCGTAACGGGGCCCGTCATCCGTTATATCGATGCTCTCTTCGATATCTACGACTCGCACGGGAATGGCGACAACTTTTGGTGTCCTAACGGGGCCAAAAATCTGTCAGATCGAAGCTCTCTTCGCACCCTACAAGCGCCCCGGGAAGGGTGACAAATTTTGTGTCGTAACGGGCCCATGAGCCGTTAGATCGAAGCTCTCTTCGCGATCTAAGACTGGCACAGGAACGGCGACAACTTTTGGTGTCATAACGGGGCCCATAATCCTTTAGATCGAAGCTCTCTTTGCGCACTACAACCGCACGGGGAAGGGTGACCAATTTTGGTGTCGTAACGGGGCCAATCAGCCGTTAGATTGAAGCTCTCTTTGTGATCTACAACTGCCACATTTACGGTGACAACTTTTGGTTTTGTAACGGGGCCCATCATCCGTTAGGTCGATCTCTCTACGCTCCCTACAACCGCCACGGGAACGGCGACAAGTTTTGGTGCTGAAATGGTGCCCATCAGCAGTTAGATCGAAGCTCTCTTCGCGCTCTAGACCCGCCATGGGAACGGTGACAACTTGTGGTGTCATAACGGGCCCCATTACGCGTTAGATAGAAGCTCTCTTCGCACTCTACAAGCCGCACGAGGACGGCGACAACTTTTGGTGTCGTAACGGGGCCCATCAGCCGTTTGATCGAAGCTCTCTTTGCGATCTACAACTGGCACAAGAATGGCGACAACTTTTGGTGTCGTAACGGGGCCCAAAATCTGTCAGATTCTGTGCGCCCTTCAACCGCTCCGGGAAGGGCGACAAATTTTAGTGTCGTAACGGGGCACATCAGCCATTAGATTGAAGAGTTCTTCGCGATGTACGACTGGCACAGGAACGGTGACAACTTTTGATGTCGTAACTGGGCCCGTCAGCCGTTATATCGAAGCTCTCTTCGCGATGTACAACTGGCACAGGAACGACGACAACTTTTGGTGTCGTGACGGGACCCGTCAGCCGTTATATCAAAGCTCTCTCCGCGCTCTACAACCTCCAGGGGAAAGGCAACAACTTTTGGAGTCAAAACGGGGCCCATCAGCCATTAGATCGAAGCTCTCTTCGCGATCTACAACTTACACGGGAAAGGTGACATCTTTTATTGTCGAAACGGGGCCCATCATCAGTCAGATCGAAGCTCTCTTCGTACTCTACAACCGCGACGGGAACGGGGACAACTTTTGAGGTCGTAACGGGGCCGGACCATCAGAAGTTATATCGAAGCTCTCTTCGCGCTCTACAATCGCCACGGGAATGGCGACAAGTTTTGGTGTCATAACGGGGCCCTTCGGCCGTTTTACCGATGCTCTCTTCATAATCTACGACTCGTACGGGAATGGCGACAACTTTTGGTGTCCTAACGGGGCCCAAAATCCGTCAGATCGAAGCTCTCTTTGCGCCCTACAACCGCCCCGGGAAGGGTGACAAATTTTGGTGTCGTAA
>NW_010365343.1:47847-49535 GCF_000414095.1 Morus notabilis
GACAACTTTTGGTGTCGTAACGGGGGCCATAATCCTTTAGATCGAAGCTCTCTTTGCGCGCTACAACCGTACGGGGAAGGGCGACAAATTTTGGCGTCGTAACGGGGCCAATCAGCCGTTAGATTGAAGCTCTCTTTGCGATCTACAACTGCCACATTTACGGTGAGAACTTTTGGTTTCGTAACGGGGCCCATCATCCGTTAGATCGATCTCTCTGCGCTCCCTACAACCGCCACGGCAACGGCGACAAGTTTTGGTGTCGAAATGGTGCCCATCAGCGGTTAGATCGAAGCTCTCTTCGCACTCTAGAACCACCACGGGAACGGCAATAACTTGTGGTGTCGTAACGGGCCCCATTACGCGTTACATAGAAGCTCTCTTCGTACTATACAACCCCCACGGGGATGGCGACAACTTTTGGTGTCGTAACGGGGCCCATCAGCCGTTTGATCGAAGCTCTCTTCGCGATCTACAACTGGCACAAGAATGGCGACAACTTTTGGTGTCGGAACGGGCCCTAAAATCCATCAGATTCTGCGCACCCTTCAACCGCCCCGGGAAGGGCGACAAATTTTGGTTTCGTAACGGGGCCCATCAGCCTTAGATCGAAGCGTTCTTCACAATGTACGACTGGCACGGGAACGGCGACAACTTTTGGTGTCGTAATGGGGCCCGTCAGCCGTTATATCGAAGCTCCCACCTTCCCTATCTACACCGGGGACGGGAACGGCGACAACTTTTGGTGTCGTGACGGGGCCCGTCAGCCGTTATATCAAAGCCCTCTTCGCGCTCTACAGCCTCAAGGGGAAAGGTGACAACTTTTGGTGTCAGAACGGTGCCCATCAGCCGTTAGATCAAAACTCTCTTCGCGATCTACAACTTGCACGGGAAAGGTGACATCTTTTATTGTCGAATCGGGGCCCTCATCAGTCAGATCAAAGCTCTCTTCGTACTCTACAACCGTAACGGGAACGGGGACAACTTTTGAGGTCATAACGGGGCCGGACCATCAGATGTTATATCGAAGCTCTCTTCGCGCTCTACCATCGCCACTGGAATGGCGACATATTTTGGTGTCATAACGGGGCCCATCAACCGTTAGATCGAAGTACACTTCGCGATCTACATCGGCCACGGGAATGGCGACAAGTTCTGTGGTCGTAACGGGGCCCGTCAGCCGTTATATCGATGCTCTCTTCGTAATCTATGACTCGCACGGGAATGGTGACAACTTTTGGTGTCCTAACGGGGCCAAAAATCCGTCAGATCGAAGCTCTCTTCGTGCCCTACAACCTCCCCGGGAAGGGTGACAAATTTTGGTGTTGTAATGGCCCCATCAGCCGTTAGATCAAAGCCCTCTTCACGATCTAAGGCTGGCACAGGAACGGTGACAACTTTTGGTGTCGTAACGGGGGCCATAATCCTTTAGATCGAAGCTCTCTTTGCGCGCTACAACCGTACGGGGAAGGGCGACAAATTTTGGCGTCGTAAGGGGGCCAATCAGCCGTTAGATTGAAGCTCTCTTTGCGATCTACAACTGCCACGTTTACGGTGACAACTTTTGGTTTCGTAACGGGGCCCATCATCCGTTAGATCGATCTCTCTGCGCTCCCTACAACCGCCACGGGAACGATGACATGTTTTGGTGTCGTAACGGGGCCCATCAGCCGTTTGATCGAAGCTCTCTT
>NW_010365344.1:0-13006 GCF_000414095.1 Morus notabilis
TGTAGGCGATGAGGTTGGCCTCAGCTAGGTTGGGCTAAACCCGAGTGACCCCGATGAAGGCAGTTCCGAAGGCAACACCCATTGTGATTCTGGCATTGTAAATGTGAAGAATTTCGTGAGAATGGTCTCGAAGTTAGTATGTAGAAGGAACGTAATCAGTTTGTGTAAGAGGTTTTTACTTCAGTTTATGATGATGTGGAGATGTCCATGAGGATAAAGGATAATACTTCAAGTTGAAATAACCATATGTTCTACGTCCGGTGAGGAAGTCTTCATCATCGGAGGTGGAAATCAACCAATTTTCTAATTACTCTTGATGTCATTTTGTGCCTAAAAATTGTAAATGGGCCGTTTTGAGAGGTTATGGGAGCTTTGTTGCTTCCAATGGGAAGAGCGCCTTGAAACGTGTTTTAGAGGAACATCGCCGAAAATTATGGAGGTTGAGCGCGTCCTGTTATCCTGGGTGATTAATTACTCGGCTTCCTAGTGTAATATGGAGGATTATAATGGAGAAAACTTCGACACATTAAGGTCTTGAACGGGAAGAACGCCCCGAGATTGCTGTGCTTAGAGGGACTTCGTCGAAAACCATAGAGGAGAAAGGCTTAAGTGAGCTTTGTTCTTAGCTTGCTCTATGCTGTTTCTTGCCCTGCGTTTTTGCGTGGAAAGGGGTGGTATTTATAGGTAAGGGTTGGGATTTGAGGGAAACCAAACTTCTTTTGATTTGGTTGATGATTTTCCACTTGGAGGCACTAGTTGGGAGGAATTTTGAGCTTGGTTCTATGGTGGAAACCAAACGTAGAAGCCACATGACGCGGGAAAGCCTCTCCCAATGTGAGAGGTGATCAACTCTCTTTTTCTTGGTTTTTGGCATTTTTTAGGTAGCATTTATCATAGAGGTGCATGGGAGCTGCTTTAGCTGGTCTATAAATGAGAGTAAACTATGTACAAGAGAGTGTTTTGCTTTTGTTCTATAAGTGCCGAGCACTTTGGTTTCCTTAGGCTAACCACCAGAAGAAAGAAGAGAAAAGGAAGTCAACTTTGGCGTTTTGTGTAGGATTTGGGTTGGATTTGGGCCTTTTCAGATTTTTTGGTAATTGGATTTGGGATTTTGGGGCAAGGGACTCTTTAGGGGCCCATTTAGTTTGCTGATTCTAGTTGAGATATGACTTTATATGAAAACTTTTTACTGTAGTAAAAAAGTTAGATGTGACTGTTTCTGAGAGCTTTTTACTGTAACAAAACTCAAATTTTAAACTCGAATCGGTAAAGTAAACGAGGCCTAGATTTTTCTAAGAATGGGGTTAAAGGAATTAAAAAAAAAAATCCAGGATAAACGTTGTTTAGAACTCAGATGTCTCATTCAAGAGTGAACAATTCAGCCAGATCATTTAATAAACGAAGAACACTTCAAGCTTCAGTGCGGGTCCAAATAAGTTCATGATCAAATACCTTTTTGTCATTTTAGTTATCATTTAACTAAAATGTAAAATAAAAAAAATTCAAAATTTCAAAATGTTACTTTGGTTATGATTTAACTAAAAAGTTAAATAGAAAGTTCAAATGTTCAAATAAATATTCCAATAAAAAAAATACTTCAATTATTTTAAGAATTCTTCCATTTTTAAGATTGATTTTATTTAATATTTTAGATTAATAATATTTTAAATTATACTTAATAAATGTTAGAAAGGTTATTCCTTGTATTTTGAAAAGATAATTGCTTGAGTAGTATTTTGAGTTATGATTTTATAAGCATAGGGACTATTTTAGGCATTTACATAATAAGAATAAGAAGGATAAAAGTAATATTTAAGTAAAACACAAGATGTGTTTTGAGTATTATCCCTTTAAAACAGATATCGAAGGAGTCTTATTCTAGTCATCTATTTTAAGAATATGTATTCACCCATCTTGATGGAATGCTCATTCCATACAAACGAACAGTACAAATTTTATGTGACCGATAACTGGAATGTTACATTTAGTAATTACTATATGAAGTAAAAGTTTAACCAATTATTTACGAATTAAAATACTCAAGGGTGTGTTTGGAGGATGAGTCCAAACTATTTTCGTTTGAGTTTAAATAGTATTTTCTTTCAAGAAAAATTTAAATTTAAAAAGTTCTAAAACAATATTTTTTCTCACAAAATTTAAATTTTGATTCAAACCATTTGATTTAAATTTTCATCCTTATTTTTTTCCCGGCATTACACTCATTAGTTGTCGTCGATAAATCCAACGACTTTTAAAAGGTCTATTTTTGGATTCTTTCCTAATGCTATCTTTGGGAAATTCTGTCACGGGAATGCTTATTGTCGTGCCCAAAAATATCTATTGGATCTAATCATGTAGTTGCAAACCGCCCAGCCACACTACAGCTGACCTGCACCTTTTTGCACCAATTTCACTTCTCCCTTTTTTTCGGAGGTTCACATTTGTGATTTTCTTGGCTTTCTAGTACGGATACCCTCTCAATTTTGAGAGATTCAAAAATTGATCCCTCAACTTTTAATTTTAGAATTTATCTCTTAAATTTTAAAATTCGTTACAATGGTTGTCAAATTAAAAATGAAGTTAAAATTTTGTACGATTTCTTTTAAATGGACGTTTACTTTGGGTAATTTTAATCTTTTGGCATCGAATTGGTTTGCTTATGCACATCATGAGCTAAAAAAATTTCAAATTAGAGGGTAAACTGTTTTAGAAAAAAAATTAGGGGTTCTTGAATTTTTAAACTTTTCACTTATGATGTGTTTAAACGCACAATTTCGATGCAAAAAGACTACAATTAGATTTACTAAATATTCACATGAAAAAATCGTACAAAATTTTAATTTCATTTTTAATTTGACCTACATTACAGCGACTTTTAAAATTTATGAGGTAAATTACCAAAATTATAAGTTGAGGAACCAATTTACTAAACATGCAAAGTTGAAGATGTGTCCTTCCAAAAAAGCATTTTTTTGAATAAAAATAAATAATAAAAAAGAATGTTTTTTTGGATAAAATCATTTTGATACTTTCTGTATAGCGAAACATCTTGCTAATACCCTGTGTTTTTCATAATATAAAAATGGTACCTTCAAATTTAGAAAATATTAGTTTGGTACCCTGAGATAATTTTTGAGACACAGAATGTCCATTCTACCCTGGACTACTTAACAATAAACTAGTGATTCTTTTTTTTTTTTTTTAAATTATGACTATACTTTTAAACATTTAAGAATTAAACAATTAAATAAATTAAAATGTTTTCAAAAAATATTTTACAGCTATTAGTTTATATTTAATTAATAAAAAACATAGTTTGGATATTGTACGTTTCAAAAATCAATCACAAAGTATAATAAAAATATTTTTTTAAGGTGAGGTTACATTTATATAATATAATATAATATAATGGAGCAAAAAGATGTTTCACAATAAACAGGGAAGCAAAATGATTGTCATTTTTTTTTTTTTGTTCTATTAGACAAGAATTCTAAAAAACCTCGTGCAAAACAAAAGATAACACAAGAATTCTAAAAAACCTCGTGCAAAACAAAAGATAACGTATGATCTAGTTTGCAAATATAAAAGCTAAGGGAAATAAAAAAAATTAGATCCACTAGAAAATAAGGGGGATAGGGAGGAATCACTTTTGTTTTTCAGTAACAAGAACATCAAAGTAAAGCAAGATGGAACAATAAAAAGGACAAATTTTATAATTCTAAGAGACAAAACAAGTATATTTTAAAATTTATGGTGCATATTGATAAAAGTGATAAAATTTAAAGAATATTTATAAACATTTCTCTTAAAAAGCTTAACATAATTAATCTCAAAAAGTATATTAACACAAATAATAAAATTTAAAAGACATATTGACATAAATAATAAAATTTAAGAAGAATTTATAAAATTTGTCCCAATAAAATAAACATAGAAGGGAGGAGTCGCTATTGTCGCTGCAGCCGACGCATTCACGTGAAAAAATAGTACACAATTTTAATTTCATTTTTAATTTGACCTACATTACAGCGAATTTTAAAATTTATGAGGTAAATTACCAAAATTATAAGTTCAGGAACCAATTTACTAAACATGCAAAGTTGAAGATGTGTCCTTCCAAAAAAGCATTTTTTCGAATAAAAATAAATAATAAAAAAAGAATGTTTTTTTGGATAAAATCATTTTGATACTTTCTGTATAGCGAAACATCTTGCTAATACCCTGTGTTTTTCATAATATAAAAATGGTACCTTCAAATTTAGAAAATATTAGTTTGGTACCCTGAGATAATTTTTGAGACACAGAATGTCCATTCTACCCTGGACTACTTAACAATAAACTAGTGATTCTTTTAAAAAAAAAAATTATGAATATACTTTTAAACATTTAAGAATTAAACAATTAAATAAATTAAAATGTTTTCAAAAAATATTTTACAGCTATTAGTTTCTATTTAATTAATAAAAAACATAGTTTGGATATTGTACGTTTTAGAAATCAGTCACAAAGTATAATAAAAATATTTTTTTAAGGTGAGGTTACATTTATATAATATAATATAATGTAGCAAAAAGATGTTTCACTACAAACAGGGAAGCAAAATGATTGTCATTTTTTTTTTCTTTGATTAGAATCTAAAACATTCGTTTAAGGTAGTTGGGTGCCAATTTTAACTACGATGCTCCTAAATATATATTTGAGTTTGCTGGTTGCCAACCTTAGCTCGATCCATTTTAGGTAATTGGCTGCCAACCTTTTTTTATGTAAACATACTAGTAGGTTAAATTTTTTATCCGTTAGATATGCATAAAATTACGTAGAAGTTAAAAAGTATGCAGATCTAATAATTATAAAAACTTAGCCTACCAGTACGCCAAACGTACCATAGAATCTCACTTTTTTTAATGTCAAAAACTATTAGTACATCCCAACTAAGTTGGTAGTTGGAATTCACTAATAACTTGATGCTCCATGAAATTTTTCACTCAAGAATATTATTAAAGAAGAAAATAAATAAATACAAAGCAAAAGTAGTAGGTCTATGTTGGATATATACTGAAATTGGATTGATGATTTTAGTCGCATAAAATACATAATACATATTTTTTATGTTCGCATTTTTTGGGGCAAAATTTTATGATAGAACAGAAGAAAAATGGGAAGTTTTCAACTTCATTCAGTTCTTTATGAGCCAAAATTTGAAATCTCCTGATCAATTACATGTTTTTCATGATGAAGATTTGTTTGCAATGGGTGTATGAGCAAGGGGTGGGTTGTATTGTAAAGAGCTATAACAAGAACAGAATGAAAGAAAACCTAGACATATTTGACTGGCGGCTAAACTCGGAGGATTTAAAGAAGATTAGTGAGATTCCGCAAGAAAAATTGCGTCATGGTGCAAATGATTTTATCCATGACAAGGGCCCTTATAAGTCTCTCAAGGAGTTGTGGGATGGAGAGATTTAAAGCCTGTTTGACTTATAGGTTTGAATATAAATTTAAATTTTTATTAAAAAAAAGATTGAATTGTAGTTTAAACCTGTAAAATAAACGGGCCATTTAAGAAATTTAAGAAAAAAAATATGCTAAGTAATTTTGTTAATATAAAGGATATATGCAATCGGAACTTCAATGCTCTATATATGTTTATTTTACTGATTTGTTATGATCATCCTAATTGCCTTGACATAGATGGTTCTTTAGTATATTATTTTATTTTGCTTGCTAATTTTGAGAAGTGTAATTTATATAATCAGTAAACTGCCATCTCGAAAGGTGCCTCTACCAACTAATACTACACAAGAAGTAATTGCAAGGAAAGCAATGGTGCATATTTTGTATTTTACTTGGTAATCTAATGGAAATGAGAGAGCCAGAAATTATATCGTAAGCAAGTTTGAAATAGACATGTACTAAATGAAGATCTTTGGTACATAATAAGAAAAGCTACTTGGAATTTTTTTTTTTCGTGGGATTAGTGAGTTTACTTTGCTAAAGAAAAAAAAAAAGAATCATCGAAGCTAGATATTAGGTAGATTTTTACAAGAGTAGATCGAATCATCGAAGCTAGAGAATAAAAAAGGGGTTAATTATATAAAAATAGTTGTTATTTTCACAATTCAAATCACAACTCAAATTTAATTGTTACAGAATTTTTTCTCATAAAAATTCAAGTTCAACGTTTTTACTATTGTATATTTCTCTCATATGCACAACTTAAGTTCTTAATTGAGTTGTGAAATAAATACTCTTACTTTGTACCCTGTATTTTTAGTTTATTCAAATAATATACTCTCAGTTTTTGATTTCATTATATATATATCATCAAATTAAATGTTACACAAGAATTCATACCTTTTGTCAGTCAAGTTTCAATTGCTTGATGCGCACAAACGCGTGAAAAGAATTGAAAGCCTATTCAAAAATTCACTCATCGCACATCTCATTCGCAGATAGATATAAGAAGAGTACATAAATCATATTTGAATTTGACATATCCACTCTTTAATCAGAAAAGAATAATACGAAAACCATTCAGAACAAAAGTATAAAGACAATAATAGACTTACGACATGTATACGGAAACCGAAAAGTATATATCTCTCCGAATGTCAAATCCCAAAATTCCAGAAAAATCATATATCAAATGCCGAAGGTAAAACCGTCAAAGGAATGAAACACAGAATCCAAAGTCAAACCAGTGGTAATGCTCTCATACCAAATGTTAGCAATTCTCAAAAATGGCAAATAATAAAAGCAGAAGTCCAAGATCATACGTCCAGTCATAGCAGTCAGATTCATAATTTCCGCAACAAATTAAGGGCCCGTTTAGTTCGCTGATTCGAGTTTTTAATTCGAGTTGAGATGTGATTTTATGTGAGAGCTTTTTACTGTAGCAAAAAAATTAGATGTGATTGTTTGTGAGAGCTTTTTACTGTAACAAAACTCGAATTCTAAACTCGAATCAACGAAATGAACGGGGCCTAAGAACACTAAAAATTAAAGATGCGTTTCTAGTCACCTTTTTAACCTCTATAGTTTTCATGTTATATATATATTTTTTTTTTCCCTGATGTCTTCTTCCTATCAAAAAAGACAAATACATAACAGATGGGTCGTTATTTCACTTTTAGGAAAATACTAGTTATGGATGCGCGCGTTTGCGCGCATTGCAGTAGATGATAATTTTGTTGCAACTATTTTTAAAGAAATCCTCCTACCATACATAGCATTAAGTTAGCATTAGCCCATTTATCACCAAACTAGTCTTAAAGAAATCCTTGTTCCAACTATTCAAGTTATATTTTGTCTTTTTTTTAAAAAATAAAAAATATTTTCTACCCTCACACTAAAAGAGTAAGAATAATTATTGCAACAACTAGCATAAATTTAAAACTAGAGAAAATATGAGAAAGAAAAAACAAAGGAAGACCCAAAGTCTCATATATTTTTCCTTTTTAAGGGTGTATTTACCAAGGCCTAAAAAATGTGTAATTTTTTAGCGCGCTCATTTATCACCAAGCTTGTCTTAACGAAATCTTTTACCAAACTCCAAAGAACAGAGAAGTTGGGTGCCAATTTTAACTACGATGCTCCTAAATATATATTTGAGTTTGCTGGTTGCCAACCTTAGCTCGATGCATTTTGGGTAATTGGCTGCCAACCTTTTTTTATGTTAACATACTGGTAGGTCAAATTTTTTATCCGTTAGATCTGCATAAAATTACGTAGAAGTTAAAAAGTATGCAGATGTAATAGTTATAAAAACTTAGCCTACCAGTACGCCAAACGTACCATAGAATCTCACTTTTTTTAATGTCAAAAACTATTAGTACATCCCAACTAAGTTGGTAGTTGGAATTCACTAATAACTTGATGCTCCATGAAATTTTCCACTCAAGAATATTACTAAATAAGAAAATAAATAAATACAAAGCAAAAGTAGTAGGTCTATGTTGGATATATACTGAAATTGGATCGATGATTTTAGTCGCATAAAATACATAATACATATTTTTTATGTTCGCATTTTTTGGGGCAAATTCTATGATAGAACAGAAGAAAAATGGAAAGTTTCCAACTTCGTTCAGTTCTTTATGAGCCAAAATTTGAAATCTCCTGATCAATTACATGTTTTTCATGAAGATTTGTTTGCAATGGGTGTATGAGCAAGGGGTGGGTTGTATTGTGAAGAGCTATAACAAGAACAGAATGAAAGAAAACCTAGACATATTTGACTGGCGGCTAAACTCGGTGGATTTAAAGAAGATTAGTGAGATTCCGCAAGAAACATTGCGTCCTAGTGCATATGATTTTATCCACGACAAGGGCCCTTATAAGTCTCTCGAGGAGTTGTGGGATGGAGAGATTTAAAGCCTGTTTGACTTATAGGTTTGAATAAAAATTTAAATTTTTATTAAAAAAAAGATTGAATTGTAGTTTAAACCTGTAAAATAAACGGGCCATTTAAGAAATTTAAGAAAAAAAATATGCTAAGTAATTTTGTTAATATAAAGGATATATGCAATTGGAACTTCAATGCTCTATATATGTTTATTTTACTGATTTGTTATGATTAATATACTAGGTTCATGAGTAAGCTATTAAAGTCTCATTTATTAGAGAAAAGTATATGGTTCTCTATATATATATTTTCCTTTCATGAGTAAACTATAAAAGTCTCAACAGAGAAGTACATGGTTTGTTATGATTTTATACGTATTTATTATTTATGCTATTATAAATAATCGGGGGCCATTACTTGCTAATTTTGAGAAGTGTAATTTATATAATCAGTAAACTGCCATCTCGAAAGGTGCCTCTACCAACTAATACTACACAAGAAGTAATTGCAAGGAAAGCAATGGTGCATATTTTGTATTTTACTTGGTAATCTAATGGAAATGAGAGAGCCAGAAATTATATCGTAAGCAAGTTTGAAATAGACATGTACTAAATGAAGATCTTTGGTACATAATAAGAAAAGCTACTTGGAATTTTTTTTTTTCGTGGGATTAGTGAGTTTACTTTGCTAAAGAAAAGTGACATAATTAATTTTTTTTAACCATCTTGAGTGGTATTTTATTTTTTCGTGATATATTATATGTGCATCGTCTTGTGAATTTTATTACGAGCTACATAGAAATTCTAAAAACCAAAGTCCGAATAAGAACACCGTATATGGTTAGTTCTTAAAATGTGAACCCATTATCATATTGTATACTCTTAACTGCCATATTCCTCTCACCCTTTCACAAAGATTCATACCTTTCCCGCTTATCAATCCGAACTCTGTGTGTCACTGTATTTGACAGGGAGCCTTTAATATTTTTTAGAACCTAATATTAAAGATTCGTGACTTGTAGGTTAATTTTAATTTTGAGCCTCAAAGAATAGGAGTTGTCTCGTTCTTCTCCTTAAAGTCAAAATGATACAAAACTGCTCTTAAATTTTTTTGTGTATTACAACTTTAATATTCTGTCAATAAAATGTCAATATTTTTAACCATTCTCATGACCAGTTGGTAAAAGAAAATAAAGGCGAGCGATTGTGATCCAGAGTTGCAAGCAAAAGAAAAATGCAACACTTGGAGTTAGAACAAGAAATTATTTGTTTTTTTTAATATGAATTTATTAAATTTTAAAGAATATTTTTTAAAATTTACTATATATGATACCCTTTATCAAGCAATCACATGATCAGTATATGCGTAAATTTGTTTTAAAAAAAAGAAAAAATAACGTTTGATTGATGGAAATACAAAAGCTACAACATACGAAAAAGTTCGTACCATTTTGAATTATATGAATTATATGGGCTAATATAAGACGATTCCTATTCTTCAGAGTTAAAATTTTAAAGAAAAAAAATACAAATACCTTATAGAGTACATGAGTTTGGATTTTTTTACCCCTTACTCTTGATTAATATATTTTTTACTCAAATAACAATATTAGTCAAAAGAGTATTTATTAAGAGTAATGGTAAAAATTCAGACTAATGCACACTAAAATTCAATAATTTTCTCAATTGGAAATTAACCCTGACTTGTAACCACGTGAAATGTCTTCTACTTCGACCAAAACAGAAGTTGTATAAATACAAATCCATGCGTACATTTCTAAATGTGTGTTCTAGCAAGTAGGCATGTAAGTCGGCCGGGGTGGGTCGGTTTTGATTCATGTTATATATATATATATATATATCTTTTTTTTTCCTGATGTCTTCTTCCTATCAAAAAAGACAAATACATAACAGATGGGTCGTTATTTCACTTTTAGGAAAATACTAGTTATGGACGCGCGCGTTTGTGCGCATTGCAGTAGATGATAATTTTGTTCCAACTATTCTTAAAGAAATGCTTGTCTTAAAGAAATCCTCCTACCATACATAGCATTAAGTTAGCATTAGCCCGTTTATCACCAAACTAGTCTTAAAGAAATCCTTGTTCCAACTATTCAAGTTATATTTTGTCTTTTTTTTAAAAAATAAAAAATATTTTCTACCCTCACACTAAAAGAGTAAGAATAATTATTGCAACAACTAGCATAAATTTAAAACTAGAGAAAATATGAGAAAGAAAAAACAAAGGAAGACCCAAAGTCTCATATATTTTTCCTTTTTAAGGGTGTGTTTACCAAGGCCTAAAAAATGTGTAATTTTTTAGCGCGCTCATTTATCACCAAGCTTGTCTTAACGAAATCTTTTACCAAACTCCAAAGAACAGAGAAGAAAACAAAGGTAAGAATCATCACTTGCAGCAATTAGCATATCGTCTAAACTAGAGAAAATGTGAGAGAAAAAACAGAGGAATGACCAAAATTTGATATACTTTTCATTTTTTAATGGCTTTGCTTACCAAAGCTGAAAAAAATGTAATTTAAAAGACAATAAAAAAAGTAAAGTAATAAGAATGAGTGTTATTGATTTCTTTATAGTGTTTACTTATATGTTAGATGATGAATAGAAAACACTCCAATTATGTAGTAAACACTAAGAATAGTAACTTTTCTCAATATTATTATTATGTTATTTTTTTGCACAATTAAATAATCATTGACCTATGACGTGGATTGCAATATACTAGGTTCATGAGTAAGCTATTAAAGTCTCATTTATTAGAGAAAAGTATATGGTTCTCTATATATATTTTTTCCTTTTATGAGTAAACTATAAAAGTCTCAAGAGAAAAGTACATGGTTTGTTATGGTTTTATACGTATTTATTATTTATGCTATTATAAATAATCGGGGGCCATTATAACCTTTTATTTTCTATTTATTAACTGAATGATAGTTATTTATTTTTTAGTAGAGTGACATAATTAATTTTTTTTAACCATCTTGAGTGGTATTTTTTATTTTTTCGTGATATATTATATGTGCATCGTCTTGTGAATTTTATTACGAGCTACATAAAAATTCTAAAAACCAAAGTCCGAATAAGAACATCGAATATGGTTAGTTCTTAAAATGTGAACCCATTATCATATTGTATACTCTTAACTGCCATATTCCTCTCACCCTTTCACAAAGATTCATACCTTTCCCGCTTATCAATCCGAACTCTGTGTGTCACTGTATTTGACAGGGAGCCTTTATAATTTTTTAGAACCTAATATTAAAGATTCGTGACTTGTAGGTTAATTTCAATTTTGACCCTCAAAGAATAGGAGTTGTCTCGTTCTTCTCCTTAGAGTCAAAATGATACAAAACTGCTCTTAATTTTTTGTGTGTATTACAACTTTAATATTCTGTCAATAAAATGTCAATATTTTTAACAATTCTCATGACCAGTTGGTAAAAGAAAATAAAGGCGAGCGATTGTGATCCAGAGTTGCAAGCAAAAGAAAAATGCAACACTTGGAGTTAAAACAAGAAATTATTTGTTTTTTTTTTAACATGAATTTATTAAATTTGAAAGAATATTTTTTAAAACTTACTATATATGATACCCTTTATCAAGCAATCACATGATCAGTATGCATAAACTTGTTAAAAAAAAAAAGAAAAAATAACGTTTGATTGATGGAAATACAAAAGCTACAACATACGAAAAAGTTCGTACCATTTTCAATTATATGAATTATATGGGCTAATGTAAGACGATTCCTATTCTTCAGAGTTAAAATTTTAAAGAAAAAAAATACAAATACCTTGTAGAGTACATGAGTTTGGATTTTTTTACCCCTTACTCTTGATTAATATATTTTTTACTCAAATAACAATATTAGTCAAAAGAGTATTTATTAAGAGTAATGGTAAAAATTCAGACTAATGCACACTAAAATTCAATAATTTTCTCAATTGGAAATTAACCCTGACTTGTAACCACGTGAAATGTCTTCTACTTCGACCAAAACAGAAGTTGTATAAATACAAATCCATGCGTACATTTCTAAATGTGTGTTCTAGCAAGTAGGCATGTAAGTCGGCCGGGGTGGGTCGGTTTTGAAGAAAAATTGGGCCGGCCAGCAGGTCTCAGGCTGGGAATGATTTGGGCCGCAATAGCTTGTAGAATTAGGATACCCGTATACCATTCGGGTAGCTCGGGTAACCTCAGGTCGGCCGGGTTACCTCGGGTAAACTATGAGTTTTTTTTTTTTTTTTTTTTTTTTAAAACAATTATGTAATAACTTGTTATTAGAACTAGATTATACTTAGAACTTAGAATCATTTCCTAAGCATTATACTTAGAACTAGATTATACTTAGAATTAGATTCGAGCATGAAGAACATAACATTTTTTTTCCTATAGAATTTGTACTCGTAGCCTTTCATAAATTATTAAGCTTCGTAAAATTAGACCGGACTTTAGATAATTATCTTCATATATTTTCAAGTGATTGCTTAAATTTTCATATTTGTTAATTTAACTTTATTGATCAATATTTTCTATTTATAAATTAAACGTAAGAATCATGTGGATAGTGGCATTGGTAGAAAAGTCCTCGTACTACTTCAATTATTATGTTCATCGCCTACCTATTATGACTTGTTTTAGTTTT
>NW_010365344.1:13527-69703 GCF_000414095.1 Morus notabilis
TTTTTTTTTTTTTTTTTTTTTTCCCTTGCAAAATCAGTGCAGAGGTTCATGAATGTTGTTGTCCTTTTATGTTGATGTGAAATTTTTTGTGGTTTGTCATTAATGTAATAGGATTACACCCATTTAGTTGACAATCCATGAAGCTAATTCGAGCACATCATTAGAAAGTCAAATCTACTTATTTTTTTGGAATTTATTTCCCTAGTGGATCCTTTACAAGATTCTTCCGAATACGATGTGGAATTTTTATTTTACATAGGAAGAAACTAAATCCTAAGTTTTCTTTTCTTTTCTTTTCTTTTCTTGTTTTAATATAGTTTTTGAACTCATCATAGAGCCTAGAGAGAGAGCCCTTCACTTTTTTCTACCAAGGACATGCAAGCAAGTGGGTGTTTTTGCAAACCTTTTTGTTCTTCTCTCAGCAATGCCCATGACACTATCTTATCTCCATCACTTCCCCACACTCACAATCTACTTAGGCATGCTATTTTATTCCATATTTGCCTTGACAAGAAAGGAAAAAAAAAAAAAAAGACAGCAAATTGACAACCACACCTTTTACCCTACTACAAGGATTTTTTTTTTCTCGTAGAACTTTCTCTGGTAGGGACTCTCTATCAATAATATTAGTCTGTAATCGTTAAATTTAATTAAAATAATATCAGATTGAGAAAATATGTACAATACACAATTTATAATTATATTGACGATTGAAAGTAAAAAGTTAACGGTAATTTATTTTTTCTAGTCCTACGAGAACAACTCTCTTTTTTTAATGGAAAATTATAGTTTAAAGTTTACTTAGAAATATGTGAACTACATAAACCCCTAGAAACAAATCATCCCACCAATTATTTCCGTCATGTCCTATTCATTATCTTTTTCCATATGCTCTTCTTCTTATCATATTGGAACTAAGTTCTTCCCTTGTGTTTTTTTTTTTTTTTTCTTGTCTTCTTTTATGGAACTCAGTTTTCCAAGCATCAACACTAAATATTCCAAGCCAGGTTCTTGATACCTTGTCTTATTCTGTCCTTTTCTCACAACAGTAGAAATGGCTGGCATCCAATTGTTTTGTTTCATGTTGTTATATGCAGTACTTGGTGCTGTTCTTGTTGATGCTCATGGAGAAAATTCCACTGATTCCTATTGGCTTCTGAGAATCAAATCCGAACTGGACGATCCAAAAGGAGTCATGGAAAGCTGGTCTCTAGATGCTAATGTGTGCACTTGGTATGGCCTGACATGTTCCTATGATCAAGTTGTGGGCTTGAACAGTGTTTAATATTAATTTTCTATTTAAATTGCAATCTAAAATGAATGTATATTTTTAGACCATTTCCAATACAAATAGCAATATCAATGCTATATTTATTATTAAAAAGTATAAAAATGACAATATATTATGTTTTTATTTTGTACTTCAATATATAATGTTATTTCACGTGCTTTACCAATTTTTTTTTATCGTAGTTATTAAGTTTTGAAATTTTTCTATATCATAATTATATAATATATTATCTAATAATAGTTTTTTTGTATTATATTAAATATAATAAAAAATATATATTATATGACATTATAGTATAATATAACATAGTCGTAATTTTTAACTATCCACGGCAATTCAACCTCATAATTTACTAAAAGTTACTATATTGATTTTAGAACCAACATAGCTACTATAATTATGATTTACAAAACACTCAGCTGCATTTTGTAAAAACTGTTTTTTCTTTCAATACAGTTAAAAACAGTTTTTCTAAAATCTACAGTAATACCAAACTAAGCCATCGTCTTCATGTTGCAAATCCACTTTTGACTAATTTTATTTTTCATCTTTTTTTCAAATTTTACGTACTTAAAGATGGAAATTGAAGACAGATATTTATAGCATAAATAACTTACGTTCTCTTTTGTTATTGTTATTGTAACCAAACAAGAAGAAGAAGCAGGAAAAAAAAATCTTGCTTATTGTTGTAAAATGCACACATATATTACCTTAACTAAATGTAATTAGCCATAGGAGATATTCTCAATGTAACAGAAGACACAGATCGCAACTAATTGAATGCAAGGTTTTATTTTAGCTGTTGTTGAATGCAAAGATTCTAATCATCAATAACTAAATATATATCAATGAAATCAGAAATAGGGGGAAGCAATTATCAACTAAGTGGGTGCACCAAGGTGTTCGAAAAAGCTACTGGAAAACCGAGATTCTTGTCCTAGTTTCTAAGAATTTACTACTGCAAATTAATATTATATTGATGTAATTAATGTGATTTGTTTCCTAGAATAGAGGGATATGGGTATTATTCTACCTAGTTTCCTAATTAGATGTTTCCCTTTTAGTTTTCTATTCAGAAGTAGAATGAATAAAATAGATATTCGTCCTCAAAATCTTTAAAGGTTGAGTGCAAACTTCTAGAGGTAACGCAAGACACTTTCTTTAAGGGTTCTTACCATCAAAAGTTTCAAAGCTTAATAAAAAAAATGCATTTTAACTATGTGGCATTATAGAGCAAACCTTCATTAAAAGTTGCTTGACATCTAACACTGTACGTAAACACTCAATGAGATTTTCATCATAGATCCCTAATTTAGCATCTTCTCTTATCTGGAGAAAAAAGTTGATAAAAACCCTAGTGAGTAGTACTATAAGAAGAACTAAAAATGGAAAGCAAAACAGTTCTCCTCACCTGAATAATTCTTTGATTATGATCCAATAAATCAATAATCTATCCATTGTAAATCTGCAAAAAGCAGTTAATGAGTTAATGGAAGAAATTATAAAGTTAAAATAGGTCAATTACACCAAAAATCTACCTCAAAAAAGGAATAGTGACACAGACACTGATACTTGAGTTGTCTATCAGCATTCTTGTTTTGCTCCCATAGAAAAAAATTCTACAAACAGCTTGCAGGAGATATATGATATAAAATTAGATTAGAGCAATACAAAAGACATAATAAATTTACCTCGAGGAGTTAAACTTTATTGATTGATAGAAATGAATTCAATCCAACAATCCTTTGGCCAGACCCCGCAACGTACAAGTCTTTCCCACATCCCGTCTAACAACAATCACTTTTTATATATGTTACGCATATTCTATAACACAACACATAGCAAAAGAAAGGCAAATTCAACATACATGTCCATAGGCAAAAATGGAAATGTTGAAACCTGTCATACAATTTTCTAACAATTTTCAACAAGTGGTGCTCCCATAAGCTGGAAAATATCTAGCAGCAACAGAAAGTTGTGATCAAACTCAATCATTTAAAGCAAACTATTCATTTAAGTATCTGGAGAAACTCACATCTCTGTGAAGGCCTTACGTGCGTTGCCTCTATCAGCAACCGAGTAGAATGTAAAAGTTATCCCATTGATTGTCAAAGAATCATTAGAAATTTTCAGAACTATCATTTCTTCTTCATCCTTTTGCTTTGCACGGTCGCCTCATTCGCACTAATACCTAGAAATCCATAGTAGGAATAATAATAACGAAAATTCTGAGACTAAACATGAAATGAAAAGAAAAGCCACAAATTTTAAAATGTTAGACATCATATCAGTTTCCAATTTGGAAAACAAATAAAGCAGCTAACCAAACAACAATTTATTTGAAAATATGAGAACTCTCCATAATAGAATTCAATTTCCTTATAATCAAGAAATTCAACTCATTTTCAAACTAGAACCAAAAATCCTCTTTAGATTCTAAAGAATTTATACAGAAAGAAATGTCAAATGGGGTAAATCATAACTACAAACTTTTGAGTTCATAAGGAAAACTTATCTTCATCAGTTATAAACAATTTGAAACCTCAAATTTTACAAACAATTTGATTTTTTTTTAGTAGAGAGAAATCCGAACAAATAATGTCGTATTCTATCTAAAGAGCAAGTAAGAATAAATCACGTGATATAAAAAATAACACATAAGATTTATTTAACTGCCGGAAGAAGAAAAGGACATAAAGATCCTGAGATCATGAAGTTGATGGAGACATCATTTTGGACCTGCAAAATATAAAAATATTAGTGATGATATAAAAGAACTAAATTAATCAATTGAAAAAAAAAAAAGAATGAACTTATCTTTTTCTTTTTTAAGATAGGTAGAAGTATCTGTAAATACAGATACAATCCGTGCCAGACAAAGATCCATCCATTAATGTCCTTTTCTTATCCAAGAATCTGATAGGACTCAGAGAAGAATCAATTGAGATTAGAGCTGAATTAGGACTTATTATTATTAATCAAGTAAATTGAAAGACAAATCCTGACCTACAATTCGAGAGGTAGGTCAATCTCTCCAAAACGCCTAACTATTCCTAATAACTTGACAAAACTCAGCATAAACCTAATTACTTGCTAATGCCCTCTTTATACTAAAGCCCTAAATCCATAGAACACTCAAAAGACTAAACTACCCCTGCCCTCTTATTCCCACGTCTAACATAAGTAATTATGGGCCTAACATTACTCCCCTCCCAAAAAGACACCTTGTCCTCAAGGTGGAATTCAGGAAATTGCTGTTGAATTACTTCAAATGGCTCTCATGTTGCCTCGTAATCTGGCAAGTTCTTCCATCTAATCAGCACCTCCTTATTACCTGTTGCTTCCCGGCGCACGCCTTCTAAAGCGGACAGTTCCATCACCACTTCCATATCCTCTGTCAATGTGGGTGGTAACGAAGAATCAAAAGACTAAACTACCCCTGCCCTCTTATTCCCACGTCTAACATAAGTAATTATGGGCCTAACATTACTCCCCTCCCAAAAAGACACCTTGTCCTCAAGGTGGAATTCAGGAAATTGCTGTTGAATTACTTCAAATGGCTCTCATGTTGCCTCGTAATCTGGCAAGTTCTTCCATCTAATCAGCACCTCCTTATTACCTGTTGCTTCCCGGCGCACGCCTTCTAAAGCGGACAGTTCCATCACCACTTCCATATCCTCTGTCAATGTGGGTGGTAACGAAGAAGATGATGTGTGTTCGCCGATCGCCTGACGCAACTGAGATACATGAAAAACTGGATGAATCGCTGAAGAGGGTGGCAACCGCAATCGGTAAGCCACTTCCCTGGTCCTCTTAATCGCCCTCACCATGGTTTTCAGTGACACCAAGGTTCGACACAGACTCGGATCGCCTCTCAGAATTACTGGTTGGTTTCCTACCTTCATACTCAACAGCTTCCAATTCACCTTCATCGCTCCCAACGTTTGAAGCCACTTCATTCTCAAAATCACGTCCGTGCTTCCCAAATCCAGGGGTAGGAAATCGTCTAACACTTGAATTCCTTGGAGCGACAAAATCAACCCCTTGCAGATTCCTCGGCTCGTTTCTAACACTCCGGGTCCCAAGGTCACCCCAAAACTCCCAGTGTCAGTCAACTGGAGCCCTATCTTTTCCACCATGCGGTTGGAAATGAAATTGTGTGTGGCCCCACTGTCAACTAACACTACCACATCCTGCTCTCCAATCCTACCCTTAATCTTCATGGAATGGTTCGGTGTGAACCCCGCCACTGAATTGAGCGACACCTCAGCCACATCTAAATGCAGGTGTTCTTCCTCCATCCACTCTTCTTCTTCAGCTGCTTCTACGCCTTCCTCGTCATCACACACCGTCAAGACTTGTAGTGAACGGTCCTTACATCGGTGCCCTGGGAAAAATTTCTCATCGCCTTGAAAGCACAACCCCTTCGCCCTCTTATCCTGAATCTCTGTCTCAGTGAGGTGCTTGATAGTCCCTCCCGGACGTACCCCACTATCCCGATCCTTTTGGGTCTCTCTCTGAAATCCCAACGTCTGAGTTTTCTGCCCGCCTGGTGGTGCGCTGTTTTGGTATGAAAAGCCAACTGTGTTGCTCCTATTGACCCGCGCCGTTGTATTCTTATCCTCAATCATCTGTGCCAACTCCATCGTCTCCCCTAACCCTCTCGGTCTCAGCAAACGCAGCGCCGCTCGGATCTCCGGCTTCAGTCCCTTCATAAAATTCCCTTCCAACACCGCTTCTGAGATTTCCCCTAAGCGACCCGATAGCAACTCGAACTTCTCCCTATACTCCATGACTGTCTTCCTGGATCGGGGCAAAAAACTGTTCATGTAGATCTCCCTCTTGAGTGGCTCAAAATCGCTGCAGCAGCCGGTCCTTAAATTCACCCCAAGTCCTCAATGGTTGCCGTTGTTCTCGCCATTGAAACCACGCAAGGGCCTCTCCCTCCAAACATAACGCCACCGCTATCAGTTTTTCCCTCTCTGAGAGTCCATTGATGGCGAAATAGCGTTCTACCCTATACACCCATCCATAGGCATCCTCGCCCTCGAAAATGGGCATTTTCAGCTTCCGTACCCTAGAATCCGCCCCAAATTGGGTATGCCCGGTCCAATTTCGCGCCATCGGAGGCCTCCATCCTCCCGATGCTCTTACATTCTCCATAAATCCGGCAGTCCCAGCCCCAACTCCGTCATACCCGCTCCCCCTCTCGCCGGAAATTCCTCCTCCCGGCCATACGCCCCCAAATCCACCCTGCCCGGGTCCGGATCCGCCCTGCCCAGCCCCAGATCCGACCTGCCCAGGTCCCGGATCTCCCCACCACGGCGCTGAAACACCGTGCCCAGCCGTCCCCAGCCCTGGCGCGCCCCATGGCGGCGCCAAAACACCTAATCCCGTCGCCCCCAACCTTAGGCCGCCTCTCCTCCAGCCGCGAATCCTTCAGATCCGCCGCCTCCAGCCACGACCCAGCCTCCTCCGCCGCCCCCAACGCCGGAAAAAGCTCCTCCAAGTCGCGCGTCACCGGGGCCGCCCTCTGCGCCAGAAAATCGGCCGCGTCCCGCCGCCTCTGGCCGCGCCAAATGGGCGGATTCCAACCCTCCTCCCTCTGCGCCATCGCCGACCTCGGGTTCCGTATCTCCCGCCGCGCCGCCGTGGCTCACCGCTGCTACCGGTGGTGGGTTGAGGTGGAGCTCCGTTAATTTCAGCAACATGGCTTCAAGGGATGAAAATTGTTGTTGGACGGTGTTGAATCGCTCGTCGATGGTGGTCTTGAGCGATCCAACCTCCGCTTCTAATATCTCTTCTAGCGCGTCCACTTTTCTCGCTGCCATTGTCCCAGGAATTCGCTCTGATACCAATTTGATAGGACTCAGAGAAGAATCAATTGAGATTAGGGCTGAATTAGGCCTTATTATTATTAATCAAGTAAATTGAAAGACAAATCCTGATCTACAATTCGAGAGGTAGGTCAATCTCTCCAAAACGCCTAACTATTCCTAATAACTTGACAAAACTCAGCATAAACCAACGCCCTCTTTATACTAAGGCCCTAAATCCATAGAACACTCAAAAGACTAAACTGCCATGCCCTCTTATTCCCACGTCTAACATAAGTAATTATGGGCCTAACAGAATCATGAAAGGTAAACCACGATTGGCCTTTAAGAAATAGCAAAATCATAATTAACCAAACCTTTCGGAACAAGAAAAAGAAAAAATTGTAGCAACTGTAGAGAAAAATTGATACCTGGGAGCACCAATAGCATAATTAAGTGTAGAAAACAAGATATATAATAAATAGTAATACAAACAAAAAAATAGAAAAATATAGAGAAAATAAAATGGGACTTATCTTAAAAGAAAGATAACAAGGTTGAAGAGGTCGTGTAAAGTGGCGAATTTCAACTCGGAAAAGACGAACATGTAAATAGAAGAGTGAAAACCCTTCCATTCTTTTTTTGTCCGTACTAAGTGCAGGTCGCCAAAATAATGAAAACAAAGGAGAACGAATAACAAGAGATGTAGTTTACCAAGAAACATATGTATAGCACAATAATAACAAAATTCATCTTCAATTATGAAACTCTCATAAAGAGAGACATAATAATAGATTACTTTTAAACTCTCATAAAGAGAGACTAAAAAAATGAAAAACTTAATAAAATAATTTCTGAAACATAGATTACTTTGAGCAATCGGAAAGCATCTAAAATAGATACAATCCATGGTGGATAGAGATCCAACCATTAATGCTTTTTTCTATCCATGGAACAAACAAGAATAAATCATGTGATATTAACAAATAACACATAGATTTATCAGACTGCCTAGAAGATGAAATAAGGCATGATGAAGTTCAAGAATCAAAAATTATTGAAGACCTCAAATTGGACCTAGAAAAAAATTAAAAATTATAAATAAGGGAATTGAAGCAAAAAACCAGAAATCAATATTAAGTAAGAATAAAGTAAAAATTCCACGCAGTTGTATGAAATGATTGTTGCATAACAGAGATGTTGGAAATGTATAATCCAATAAGGTGAATGCAGCTTCTCTGAGGGAGGAAGCAAAGGAAGGTTGTTTAGACCTTCACTACAAACCTCTATAACTCCTTATTTGAATACATAGAAAATGAAGAACTTAAAAGCAAATATTAACCAGGCTAAATTCTTCGTACACCTATATTTGAATAATAGTTCAATTGAAGTAATAAAATCTTATATATAGTACATAATTAAATCTTAAGAATAAGCTTTTCTTAGGAGATCCTACTTCCTAAGGCATTAGGTTAGCCATACCCAACTGCAAAAAGGTACTGTTGGAGTCTATAAGTCTATATATCTCAATATGGGAGTTTTCACATATAACAATTAAAAAAAAGTTAAAAAGGATTGGTCCCTTGTTTTCAATGAAAAAAGTACACCCCTAAAACCCCGCTTGCTCTTCCTTTCCTTTACTCACTCAAATGTCATGACTGTTATAGGAAGCAAAAACTCTAAATTCCTTGGTTGTTTTTGTCACCATTACTCTGATAGGAAAAGTGAAGTTGATGGGAAAAAGAAAATTCTTATTAAACTATCATGAAATTGTTGGAAAGAACACGTTTTTCCTATTTTAAGAAACCGTGTAATTGATTGTTGTCTTTCTTCTCTTCATTCCGCTTGAATCGTGTCAAAAAACGATCTGAATCTCAAGTAACTGGGGTTCAGCCAACCGAAGACAGCCGCTATGATGCTTGAGAACTGACTAATATTCAGGCAGTGTACAAGCTGAATTGAAGGAACTATTTGAAGTGGTCTCAACTGGTGCATACACACTTAAAGGCCAGAGGAAAGCTGAGCCACTTGCTTGGTACCGGTCCAAAAAGGGGAGATCCGAAGTTCGATGCGTGGGATGAAGAAGATTCGATGGTGATGTCTTGGCTTTGGAACTCTATGTCTCCAGAGATTAGAGATACCTGCATGTTTCTTAATATTGCTAAGGAGATTTGGGATGCAGTCGCACAAACGTACTCAAAGGTTTGAGATGCTGCACAAATCTATGAGATCAAAACTAAAATTGCTACAACAAAACAGGGAAGCCGAATGGTTCCTGAGTATTCCAGTCTATTGCAAAGCCTTTGGCAAGAAATGGATCATTATCAATGCATTCAAATGAAGTACAGTGAGGATGCAGCCACTCTTAAAAGGTTCATTGAAAATGACAAAATTTATGATTTCTTGGCAGGTCTTTAATATGGAATTTGATGCAGTGAGAGTTCAAGTTCTTGGCAAGGAGGATTTCCCATCTCTTAATGAGACAATATCTATAATCCGGGCTAAAGAGAGAGGAGTCATGATTGAAAATGCTTCTGTTGAGAGCTCTGCATTGGTGACAAGAACAACAAGTGAGAAGAATGTCATGTTAAAACAATCTCTTACTGAAGAAAACAAACAGCCATATCAGTCAAAGGCTTTTAACAGAGACAACCTATGGTGCACTTATTGTAAAAAAGCTTGTCACACCAAAGAGAGGTGCTGGAAACTTCATGGTAGGCCGCAAGTTCCCAATAAGAATGGGATAGGAAGAAATGGACAACGGAGAGGACAAAAATGTCAAGTTCATATGGCTGGAGTACAGACTACCGATGACAGCAACAACAACTCGGAAACATCACTGGAGTTCAACAAAGAAGATATTGAGAGATTGAAGAGTTTCTTGGGGACACTAGAGAAGTAATCACCCACGGTGGTAGGTACTTGTAACCTGGCCTTATCAGGTATATCCCCAACCCTTGTGCTCTTATTGCCTCGGATAATGCTATTCATAGTACATGGATAATGAACTCAGAAGCCACAGACCATATGACCTTTTCCTCCACTAAATTTATCTGATATACACCTTGTCCTAGTAATAAGAAAATCACCATAGCCGATGGTTCAGTCAATACTGTTGCGGGTCAGGGAGATATTTTTATTAGTTAATCTCTTACACTTAAAAATGTTCATGTCCCAAAATTATTCACTAATCTTGTGTCTATCCAAAAGCTGACCAAAGATGCTAATTGTAGTGTGATTTTTTATTCCTCTCATTGTGAACTTCAGGAATTAGGTACGAGGAAGATGATTGGACGTGCTAGGGAGAGAGATGGCCTTTACTATCTTGAAGGACCTAGTGAACAACATAAATTTGAGGATGTTTCTTCCCTATCACTCTTCACCGAGTCACCTAAAACCAATAAAGACAAAATATGGCTTCATCAGCGTCGTCTTGGTCATCCATCATTCAAGTTCTTAAAGTCATGTTTCCTTCGTTATTCAATAAAATTACTATCAAAAGCTTTCATTGTGATGTGTGTGAGCTTGCTAAACACAAGCGTTCTATTTTTCCAATAAGCAATAAAAGAACCTTATTTCCATTCACTCTTATTCATAGTGATATTTGGGGGCCTTCTACAGTTCCCAATATTTCTGGAGCTTCTTGGTTTGTTTCATTTATTGAAGATCATACTTGTATGACATGGATTTTCCTCTTAAAAAAAAAATCCGATGTGAGTCTTGTGTTTTCAATGTTTTTTAATATGGTTAAAACCCAATTTGGCATGGGAATCAAACGGTTTCGATCTGACAATGCTAGAGATTATTTCAATCAAACTCTCTCCCCATTCTTTCAACAAAATGGCATTATTCATGAGTCATCTTGCATCAACACCCCTCAACAAAATGGGGTTGCTGAGCGGAAAAATGGCCATCTCTTACATGTCACCCGAGCTTTCCTTTTCCAAAAAAATGTTCCAAAAAAATTATTGGGGAGAAACCGTGTTAACCGTAGCCCACATCATAAATAGATTGCCCACGAGAGTACTTGGTTTTCAGAGTCCTATACAGGTCCTTGCAAAGTTCTATCCTAATTTTAATGTCTCCAATAATCTTGTTCCAAAAATTTTCGGCTGTGTTGCATTTGTGCATGTCCGTTCTCAAAATAGGGGTAAACGTGACCCAAGAGCTACCAAGTGTCTTTGTTGGCTATTCGTCTACTCAAAAGGGTTATAAGTGCTATCATCCTCCCGCTCGAAAATTTTATGTATCTGCAAACGTTATCTTTGTTGAGGACGATCAATACTTTCAGACTCTTTATCTTCAGGGGGATACATCATTCATGGAAGATAAGTTTCTTCTTGAGCTGCCTGTGTCTCAGCCTACAACTGTTCCTGTCCAGCCGGTCCAGTCCGAAACTGTTTCTGTCCAACCTGTCAAGTTCGAAACAAATCCTGTCCAAGCCGAAACTGCTCCTCCCATAACATAGAATCGTCTTGCGCCGTTTGCTAAAGTCTATTCAAGGAAGAAAGGGCCATTTTCTCAACTGATGCAAGTCCAATCATCTGAATCAAACCCGGTGACTGATGAGGTAAGTTCTTAACAACTCCTTCTGATTCCAAAGATCCAAATATCCATAAAGAATATGACCTTGATGTTCCTATAGTACTTAGGAAAAAAGACTAGGACTTGTACCCAACACCCCTTATACCTTTTCATGACCTATAACAAGCTATCTCATAACTATAGGACAGCATTACCATTCCTAAAACATTATCTGAGGCACTAGGAAATGAGAATTGGAGGAATGCCATGAAGGTGGAATTGCTGAAAGGGAAGAAATCGGTTGGATGCAAATGGGTCTTTATCGTGAAATATAACTCTGATGGCTCACTAGAAAGATATAAAGCAAGGTTAGTTGCCAAAGGTTATACACAAACCTATGGCATAGATTATCTTGAGACATTTGCCCCGGTAGCAAAGATGAACACAGTGAGAGTGTTATTGTCATTGGCAGCCAACTTTGAATGGAGACTACATCAATTTGATGTCAAGAATGCCTTCCTACATGGTGATCTTGAGGAAGAAATCTATATGGAGGTTCCTCTAGGGTTTGGCTCTACAAGTGGAGAACAAAAAGTATGCAGGTTAAGAAAGGCTTTGTATGGATTCAAGCAATCCCCAAGAGCCTGGTTTGGAAGGTTTACCATGGTTATGTTAAATCTTGGATTTAGACAAAGTCAAGGTGATCATGTGTTGTTCGTAAGACATTCAGCTTCAAGGGGAGTCACGGCATTGCTAGTATATGTAGATGACATCATAGTGACTGGAGATGATTTGGTAGGAATTGGGAAATCAAAATAGTGTCGAGTGAAACAATTCGAGATCAAAGATCTTGGTGATCTTAAGTATTACCTTAACATAGAGGTGGCTCACTCTCGACAAGGAATTTTCATATCTCAGCATAAGTACGTGATTGATCTTTTGAAGGAGACAGGTAAACTGGGATGTAAACCAGTTGACACACCTATTGAATTCAACCATAAATTGAGTAGTGTTCCAGAAGATGCGGTGGTTGACAAAGACAATTATCAGAGGCTTGTTGGGAGATTAATCTACTTGTCACACACAAGACCAGACAGAGCATATGTTGTTAGTGTAGTGAGCCAATTTATGCATAATCCTGAGGAGACTCACCTAAAGGGCGTCTATAGAATTCTACAGTACTTGAAGGGTTCACCTGGTAAGCCAATCTTGTTTAAACGAGGAGAAATGCTAAGCCTTGAAGCCTATACTGATGTCGATTATGCTGGATCAGTTGATGATAGAAGATCAACTTCGGGGTACTGTAAATTCTTGGGTGGAAATCTTTTTACATGGAGGAGTAAGAAACAAAATGTGGTTGCGAGATCAAGTGCAGAAGCAGAATTTAGGTCCATGGCGCTCGGGATTTGTGAACTTCTACGGTTAAAGATAATTTTGGAAGATCTAAAGGTCAAGGTTGAAAGTCCGATGAGATTATTTTGCGATAATAAGTCGACTATCGATATTGCTCACAATCCAGTGCAACATGATCACACGAAGCATATAGAAGTGGATAGACACTTTATAAAGGAAAAGCTTGATAGTGGCTTAATTTGTACTCCATTCGTCTCCACAGAGAATCAAGTTGCAGATATTCTTACAAAGGGGCTTTCTAGTACAGTTTTTCAGAGACTAGTGGACAAGCTTGGAATAGATAACATCCATTCATAAGCTTGAGGGGGAGTGATGGAAAGAACACGTTTTTCCTATTTTAGGAAATTGTGTAATTGATTGATTGTGTTTTTGGTTTTATTGTTTCCGGATTCTAGAAGAGTTGACTTCTCTAATTTGTAAATTAGGAGATTCTTGTTTATTCTTTCCTTAATTAGTCTCTATGGTGTAATTATACATACATGTAAACAGCCCTCGTAAAAAAGACACTTTTGATCGATTTTCATCATCTTGTTTACTCTAAATTCTGAGAGAAATCAAAATAATTTCGCTCAAAGAATGAGAGAGATTCGAACATCAATTTACCTAAAAATCAATTTAGAGATTCGAAAATGGGATCACCATCATTGTAATCATCCACGGCTGTTGGCTCCACATCATCAATTACGATTTTTGGATCTACCTGTATTTCAAATCCCTAACAATCCAGATACTATTTTAAATACTTAATCCGAATTTCTACATAACCAATGGCAAGAGAAGGAAAATATAGAGACAAATATTAGAAACAAAATTTAGACTTTTCACACATGCTAGGAAACACCAAAAAGAGAACAGAGAATGAAAATCAGTTTGATACATTTAATCTCTTTCTATTAAGCATTTTATAACTACAATAGAGAAGTCAATATTTTTGTATGCGTAAAGCTAATAGTACAGAGGACTTACATTGTACGTGTTTTCTCGAGATTTGTTTGGCTATGCAGTTTGCAATCTATCAATTCAATGACAAGAAGAGAAAAACTAAGTTCAAAGTTAACCTTATATACACTGAATATTGCAAATGAAAATAAAAAAGATGACAAACACATACCAAATCACTTGGAAAAGGACTAGTTGTAGCTTCCTTATCATGAAATGGAGGCCAATCCTCTGTCTGTGATCTCTTTTAATGGCTTGTAACTTGTCCAGCCTCTCTGTTTAAGATAGCCAAGGAAATTGTTTCTAAGGGAGATTGATTCCTTTAAAGTCCTTGCAGGGCTCTACAAGCAACCATGCAATATGGTCTTGTATAACATTTAAAAAAAAAAAAATTATTGTAAGATCTTCCAGAGAAAAGGGGCAAAAAATAGAAGAGGAAGAAGATCAACTATATATCTAACGAGAGAAAGGAGAGAATAAACCAAATGTTGATAGCAACAACTCAGGGGAATCAAGATGCAAAAACAGCGGTCAATCTTTTGTGGTCCAGATCTCAACCTAGGTCAGTGACGATGAAAGAAATTGGTCCCCTCTACAATCAAATCTACCCACTAAATAATGCACTTATGTTATCCTGGAGAAAACAATTAACTTTTTCCTCTCCTTAGTAATCCAAAAAAGGAAAACTACCAAAAAGAGGCGAACACTTGAGATGGAAATTGGAAAGAAATTAGCAGAGACCACACAGCAAGCCACAATGTTTCAGACCACTATCCATTGTAGTACACACACACATGCACAAAAGTGTTTTATAACATTGCTCTATGCAAAACACAAATAACAGAACAACAACCATTAGCACCCAAGTTTATCTCTGTATCTCTAAAATTACCTGAGAGCTAATATAAAGGTTTCATCAAGCTTTTGGCAATGAGAGCCTCCACTTATTCATCACTTGTGCCATGTGCCATCTTCTCTGAAGATGAGAAAAAAAAATGGAAAAATGAGTAGTTAGCACTAAAAAAGTCAATAAGTCCCAACACAAAAAGCTAAAAGTCATTCATCAGGTACCAACAATTGATTCATAGAAAGGAAGCCCAAACAACCTAGGGAAAAAACCAATTCACAATTGAAAGAAGCCACAAAAACTAAGAAACCAAAAGAAGAATTCGACCAGCACCCTGATTTCTGCATTTACCTATAAAAGGCACTTAAGAGTAGTATAGAAACTTACCTTTGTTACAGATACTTATACAACAATTAAAAAAATGAAACGTTGGTTTTTAGATTAGAAGCAGGCGACCATCAGTGGATAGGAGGAAGAAGGAACGACCTGTTGGGGAGGTTGACAAGCAAGCAGAGTCCATTGACGCGTCCACCCGTAACTTATCAAATTATAGTTTTGTAAGTTTGAAGAAGACAGATCAAATATCAGAAGAGTTTAAAAGTGTAAATTAAACGTTATGTTTTTAAATGTGAAGAGGTAAAAAGATTACGAAAAATAAAGAACAAATAAAATGGCTGAAGATTAAATTGGACATTACAAATAAGAAAAGAAAAATTACGACTAAAACAATAAGTGTTTAACTTCGACAAGAGAAGACTCTTACATTAAAAGACTATGATAATGGTAGCACAAATGAAATTTAATAAAAAATAAAAATAAATATGATGATATAAGAATTTTCACAATGACAGAACATTGAGAATGAAATTAAAAAGAAACAGACATCCTGAAATCTAGATATTGTTTAAAGAACAAAGGGTACTATAAGGAAAAGTTATTAGAGATGAAAATTAACGCAAAGAAAGTTAAGACTTTAAAATTAATTACTATCAAATTTAAAATCTGTATTCATTAAGGGTTAATGAAATACACTAAAGAAATCAAGCAATGAATAATTAAATTGAAGGAACCAAGGAAGAGAATAGAGTAAGTTTAGACAAAGCCTAGAACCGAGAAAAAAGTCTGATATTAATTAATGGGCCCCAACATTACTATGAGAAGAATCAATTATAATATATCGATAATCTGATAAACATTACTGAATAAACAACAATAATCTAATATATATATATATATATATAGCAGCAGAAAAGTCCAACAGAGGATGGCTGGCTGCACCTTGCACGATTCCAGAACATAAGTGAAACCAGTGTTCGAGCCGGAACTCTCAGCATTGATGCTAGTTGCACCTGTCCTCCAATTTGACAGTCCCGACAAAGTGTAATTTGTAGATGTACTTAGATGGACGTAAACAAGTTAATTAATTATGAAATATGGTTGGTCACCCATTCTCTCATTTGGTGTAGAAAGAAATTTCAATTAAAAAAAACTGACAATAGATATTTCGAATAAAATTTGAAGAACGAGAGAAATTTGAGAGCATAACATGCTAATTAGTACACCCAATAAATAAGGAATAACTCCATCAGTGAGATATATTGCAAGCTAGATGGACAGTATACCATTTCCTCTTCATATCTTTTAGTTTAACATAATCTTCGTGTTTTCTTTAATGTGTTAGTCTTTTGATGGTTTCTTTAATATGTTACATAAACAGGACTCAAACTGACTTATTTTCTTTTTTGGATGAGCTAATATAGTCATCATGTTGCTAATCCACTTTTGAGTAATTTTATTTCCATCTTTTTTTCAAATTTTACGTACTTATAGATGGAAATTGAAGACATATATTTATAGCATGAACAACTTACGTTCTCTTTTGTTATTGTTATTATAACCAAAGAACAAGAACAAGAAAAAAAAAAGCAAGAAAAAAAAACAAAAGCAACTATTTGTTGTTATAAAATGCACACATATATTACCTTAACTAAATATAATTAGCCCAAATAGATATCCTCAATGTAACAGAAGAAACATAGATCGCAACTAATTGAATGTAAAGTTTTATTTTAGCTGCTGCTGAATGCAAAGATTCTAATCATCAATAACCAAATATATATCAATGAAATCAGAAATAGGGGGAAGCAATTATCAACTAAGTGGATGCTTGAGAGAGCCAACCAAGTTGTTCGAAAAAGGTTGAGTGCAAACTTCTAGAGGTAACGCAAGACATACTTTCTCTAAGGGTTCTTACCGTCAAAAGTTTCAAAGCTTAATTTAAACAATGAATTTTAACTAGGTGGCATTATAGAGCAAACTTTCATTAAAGGCTGCTTTACCTCTGACATTGTACATAAAGACTCCTCCGTGAGATTTTCAACATAGATCCCGGATTTGGCATCTTCTCTTATCTAGAGAAAAAAGTTGATAAAAGCCCTAGTGAGTAGTACTATAAGAAGAACTTCTAAAAAGGGAAAGCAAAACAATCCTCCTCACCTGAATATTTTTTTGATTAGGATCCAATAAATCTGTAATCTGTTCATTGGAAATCTGTAAAAATTAATTAATGAGTTAATGGAAGAAATTATAAAGTTAAAATAGGCCAATTACACCAAAAATCTACCTCAAAAAAAGGAATAGTGAGACATTTACTGATACTTGAGTTGTCCATCAGCATTCTTGTTTTGCTTCCGTAGAAAGAAGTTCCACAAACAGCTTCCAACAGATATATGATATAAAATTAGATTAGAACAAAACAAAAGACCAAATAAATTTACCTCGTTTATACGAACAAAGAGACGCTCAAAAACTTGAGGAGTTAAACCTTGTTGATTGATAGAAATGCTTTCAAACCAACAATGCTTTGGCCGGGCATACAAGTATTTCCCAAATCCCGTCTTAACAACAATCACTTTTCATATATGTTACGCATATTCTATATCACAACACATAACAAAACAAAGGCAAACTCAACATACCTGTCCATATGCAAAAATGGAAATGTTGAACACTGTCATACAATTTTCAACAAGTGGTGCTCCCATAAGCTGGAACATATCTAGTGGCAACCAAAAGTTGTGATGAAACTCAATCATTTAAAGCAAACTATTCATTTAAGTATACGGAGAAAGTCACATCTCCGTGAAGGCCTTACGTGCGTTGCCTCAATCTGCAACCGAGTCGAATGTAAAATTTTTCTCGTTGATTGTCAAAGAATCATTAGAAATTTTCAGAACTATCATTTCTTCTTCATCCTTGTCTTTGCGTGGTCGCCTCATTCGCACTAATACCTAGAAATCAACAGTAGGAATAATAATAACAAAAATCCTGAGACTGAACACGCAAGGAAAAGAAAAGCCACAAATTTTAGAATGTGAGGCATCATATCAGTTTACAATTTGGAAAATAAATAAAGCAGCTGACCAAACAGGTATTTATTTGAAAATATGAGAACTCTCCATAATATACTCAATTTCCTTATAATTAAGAAATTTAACTCATTTTTCAAAGTAGAACCTAAAATCCTCTTTGGATTCTAAAGAATTTATATAGAAAGAAATGTCAAATGGGGTAAATCATAACTACAAACTTTTGAGTTCAAAAGGAAAACTTATCTTCATCAGCTATAAACAATTTGAAACCTCAAATTTTACAAACAATTTGATTCTTTTTTTTTTAGTAGAGAGAAATCTGAACAAATAATGTCGTATTCTATCTAAAGAGCAAGTAAAAATAAATCACGTGATATAAAAAACAACACATAAGATTTATTTAACTGCCCGGAAGAAGAAAAGGACATAAAGATCCTGAGATCATGAAGTTGATGGAGACATCATTTTGGACCTACAAAATATAAAAATATAAGCAATTTGAAACCTCAAATTTTACAAACAATTTGATTCTTTTTTTTTTAGTAGAGAGAAATCTGAACAAATAATGTCGTATTCTATCTAAAGAGCAAGTAAAAATAAATCACGTGATATAAAAAACAACACATAAGATTTATTTAACTGCCCGGAAGAAGAAAAGGACATAAAGATCCTGAGATCATGAAGTTGATGGAGACATCATTTTGGACCTACAAAATATAAAAATATAAGTGATGATATAAAAGAACTAAATTAATCAAATGAAAAAAAAAAAAAAGAAGAATGAACTTATCTTTTTCTTTTTTAAGATAGGTAGAAGTATCTGTAAATACAGATACAATCCGTGACAGACAAAAATCCAACCATTAATGACCTTTTCTTATCCAAGAATCATGAAAGGTACACCACGATTAGCCTTTAACAAAGAGCAAAATCATAATTAACCAAACCTTCCGGAACAAGAAAAGGACAAGATTGCAGCAACCGTAGAGAAAAGTTAATACCTGGGAGCACCAATAGCATAATTAGTATAGAAAACAAGATATAAAATAAATAATAATACAAACAAAAAAATATAAAAATATAGAGAAAATAAAATGGGCTTATCTTAAAAGAAGGATAACATGGTTGAGAAGATCGTGTAAAGTGGCGAATTTCAACTCGGAAAAGACGAACATGTAAATAGAAGAGTAAACACCCTTCCATTCTTTTTTTGTCCGTACTTAGTGCAGGTGGCTGAAATAAAGAAAACAAAGGGGAACGAATAACAAGAGATGTAATTTACCAAGAAACATATGTATAGCAAAATAATAACAAAATTCATCTTTAATTATGAAACTCTCATAAAGAGAGACATAATAATAGATTACTTTTAAACTCTCATAAAGAGAGACTAAAAAAATGAAAAACTTAATAAAATAACTTCTGAAACATAGATTACTTTGAGCAATCGGAAAGCATCTAAAATAGATAGAATCCATGGTGGATAGAGATCCAACCATTAATGCCTTTTTCTATCCATGGAACAAGCAAGAATAAATCATGTGATATTAAAAAACAACACATAGATTTATCAAATTGCCTAAAAGAAGAAATAAGGCATGATGAAGACTTCAAATTGGACCTGGAAAAAATTATAAATTATAAATAAGGGAATTGAAGCAAAAATCAGAAGTCAATATTAAGTAACAATAAAGTAAAAAATTCTACACAATTGTATGAAAAGATTGCTGCATAATAGAGATGTTTGAAATGTATAATCCAATAAGGTGAATGCGGCTTGTCTGAGGGAGGGTGTTTAGGCCTTCCCTACAAACCTCCATAACTCCTTTGAAATACATAGAAAATGAAAAACTTGAAAGGAAATATTAACCAAGATAAATTCTTCGTACACCTATATTTGAATAATAGTTCAATTTAAGTAATAAAATCTGATATATAGTACATAATTATATCTTAAGAAGCCGCTTTTCTTAGGAGATCATACTTCCAAGGCATTCGCCAGACCCAACTGCAAAAAAGTACTATTAGAGTCTATACGTCTATATACGTCAATATGGGAGTTTTCACATATAAAAATGAAAAAAAAAAATAAAGTTAATAAGGATTGTTCCCTTGTGTTTAGTGAAAAAAGTACACCCTCAAAACCCCGCTTGTTCCTTTCCTTTACTCACTCAAATGTCATGATTGCTATAGGAAGCAAAAACTCTAGATTCCTGGTTGTTTTGTCACCATTAGTGATAAGAAAAGTGAAGTTGATAGGAAAAAGAAAATTCTTATTAAACTATCATGAAATCAAACAATTTCGCTCAGAGACGGAGAGATTCGAACATCAATTTACTTAAAAATCAATTTCAATATTCGAACATGGGATCACCATCGTTGTAATCATCCGTGGCTGTTGGCTCCACATCATCAATTCTAATTTTTCGATCTACATGTATTTCAAATCCCTAACAATCCAGATACTATTTTAAATACTTAATCCGAATTTCTACAAAATCCATGGCAAGAGAAGTCAGGAAAATATAGAGAAACAAAGATTAGAAACAGATTTTCCACACATGCTAGGAAACACCAAAAAGAGAACAGAGAAAGAAAATTAGTTTGATACATTTAATCTCTTTCTATCAAGCATGTTATAACTACAATAGAGAAGTCAATATTTTTGTATGCGTAAATCTAATAGTACAAAGGACTTACATTGTACGTGTTTCCTTGAGATTTTCTTTGGCTATTCATTTTGGAATCTATCAATTCAATGACAAGAAGAGAAAAACTAAGTTCAAAGTTCAATGACAAGAAGAGAAAAACTAAGTTCAAAGTTAACGTTATACACTGAATATTGCAAATGAAAATAAACAAGATGACAAACACATACCAAATCACCTGGAAAAGGACTACTTGTAGCTTCCATATCATGAAATGGAGGCCAATCCCCTGTCTGTGGTCTCTTTTATTGGCTGGTAACTTGTCCCGCCTCCCTGTTTAGGATAGCCGAGGAAACTGTTTCTACGGGAGATTGATTCCTTTAAAGTCCTTGCAGGGCTCTATAAGCAACCGTGCAGTATAGTCTTGTTTAACATTAAAAACAATATATATTTTAAGATCTTCCAGAGAAATGGGGCAAAATAGAAGAAGAAGATCAACTATATATCTAACGAGAGAAAGGAGAGAATAAACCAGATATTGAAAGTGACAACTCAGGGGAATCAAGATGCAAAAACAGTGGTCAATCTTATGTGGTCCTGATCTCAACCTAAGTCAGTGACGATGAAAGAAATTGGTCCCCTCTACCCTCTACAATAAAACCTACCCACTAAATAGCAAGGAATTAGCGGAGACCACGCAGCAAGTTACACTGTTTCAGACCACTATCCATTGTAGTAGACACATTAGCATCCAAGTTTATCTCTGTATCTGTAATATTGCTCTATGCAAAACACAAATAACAGAACAACAACCATTAGCATCCAAGTTTATCTCTGTATCTGTAAAATTACCTGAGAGCTAAAATAAAGCTTTCATCAAGCTTTTGGCAATGAGAGCCTCCACTTATTCATCACTTGTGCCATGTGCCATCTTCTCTGAAGATGAGAAAAAAAAATGGAAAAATGAGTAGTTAGCACTAAAAAAGTCAATAAGTCCCAACACAAAAAGCTAAAAGTCATTCATCCGGTACCAACAATTGTTTCTATTTGATTCATAGAAAGGAAGCCCAAACAACCTAGGAAAAAAACCAATTCACAATTGAAAGAAGCCACAAAAACTAAGAAACCAAAAGAAGAATTCGACCAGCACCCTTGATTTCTGCATTTACCTATAAAAGGCACTTAAGAGTAGTATAGAAACTTACCTTTGTTACAGATACTTATACAACAATTAACAAACTGAAACGTTGGTTTTTAGATTAGGAGCAGTGACATAACTAGTTTGAATGAGGAATCTAAAGTAATTCTCCTTCGGTTTTGAACAGAAAAGAGATTTAAATATAGTCACTTCTACTTTATTCCTTCCAATAGTCTCAATCATATCTCTAAACTTTGTTGGCAATGAAAAGTTTCTATATGCCTAAATCTAATTGTTCAACACTAAAAGTCACTACTGATTTTTAAACATCTGCCACAAGCATAAAAAGAAAACAGCAAAATTAGTATCGATAACCGATTAATAAGAGAACTTAAGAGAAACTGAATCAAGTGTTTATAGTTTATATCAAGATTTACCAAATATACTTTATAATTTGAAATGAAGCCTCATATTTATGAACCCTAAAAGTTCGAATCATAATTCTAAAGAGCAATAACCAATCAATGATTAGCACCACCGTTAACCTTCATGTCTCTCAGAATACAGAAAATAACCAAAAGAAAACGATAACTGAGTAAAAATCCACAACACAGAGAGGGAAAAATTACCAAAAATCCAGAAGTTGCAACTCTCTAGTCAGATGAGGAAGAGAGAATTTAGCAGCGATTTCTTTAGAAATCCACAACACAGAGAGGGAAAAATTACCAAAAATCCAGAAGTTGCAACTCTCTAGTCAGATGAGGAAGAGAGAGAATTTAGCAGCGATTTCTTTGGAAAAACCCTAGCAAACCTTCAATGGTGGATCTGGTCTAATGAGGAAGAAAGAGAGAAATGTCGGCCATTCCTTCAACAATGACTCAATCTGGTCCGACGAGAACGTGAGAGAGCAGAACCCGACGATTGCTGGTGAAAACTCTGGTCATTATCCAGCGATACTAATGTCCGACAAGAGATTGGGAGAAAGTAGAGGTCAAAAGGGTGGAAATCGCCGGCGAGTGCTCCGGAATCGGGGGCAACGAGTTCGGATCAGACGGCAGAGCGTTCTGCTTGGAGCCCTTGTGCTTCCGTCGACGGCCGGGGCTTGGCGCGTTCTCCTTGGAGCCGCTCTGCTTCCGCGACGGCTGGGGCTTGACTGCGCTAGGGTTGGGCGAGGCCGGAGACTCTATCGTCGTCTCCTCAAGATTGCGTTTCTTGGCTGCGTGAAGTGCTTCATGGCTGTGAAATCTAGAGAGAGAAAGAGAGAAGAAATGGAGGAGAGAGAGAGGAGGAGGAGGAGAGAGAGATTGAAAAGACGAAGGGAGCGACAAGAGAAGGGAAAATGTAACCGTTGGAGAAGGGAGACTCTTTTCACTTAACAGCACCACCTCTTATCATTGTTGTTTGTTTGTTAGTATTATTACTCGTACGCTAAAATACCTATCAAGTTTTTCCCCAAAAAATAAAATAATATATATTTATCAACGAGGGTTTTTTTTTTTAATTTTTAAATTGAGACTCTTCTTATAATTGAAATGCTAAAATACCTATCAACGAGGTTTTTTTTTTAATTTTTAAATTAAAAAAATTGGGACGTTATAGCTACTGCTGCTGTATATATTATTTGCTAGTCAAGAGAAATATATTAAAGGAAATATAGATTAATAATATTATGATTTAATAATTTATTTTTTTATTAAGGTAACTAACACATTCTTTTTATTACTTTTGTTCCACTTCTTTTTTTAATATGTTCCTTATTAATGATGCTACATTTTATATAAATATTTCTAGCATTTATTTATGAACAATCTTCAAAACACTAATTGATCTATTACACTTGTTGATTTATTTTTCAAAACACTAGTAAAGAGATGCACGTGCTTTTTTTGTGTTCAAATAGAACTGTAAGTTTGGGCCGAACTAAACAAGTTAGCTTAAGGCCTGCCACTGTTAGCCCAACTCAGTCCTAAATTTTTAGGTTTAGGGCTAGGTTGGGTCACTCTTCTCTCCTATACATTAGTTTTTTTATAGATTTTTTTGAAAATACCTTATAAAATTCTGGACCGAACTACGCGAGCCCTAAATTTTTTGAGCTTAGGGCTGGGCTGGACTGACCCTCTCTTTTTTAGCGCTGGGCTAGATAGGCTCAAAATTTCTGTTCAGGCAACTCGGTCGGGCCGGGTAGTCCAAACTTACACCTCTATTTTCAAATGATAGTGGTGTGTATTTTTTTTTTTTTTTTTGAAATGTAGTGGTATGTATGTTGCATTATATATGTTGTTCAATTATCTGATTTTTAATCAAAATTGCTTTAATCGGGAAAAAATAGCTCCGGATAGCTCCACACACAAGTTTAATTATATATGTTGTTCAATTCTCTACATTTTTATCACTCGTCGAGAGCTCCACAGACCATTAACAACGAGAAACCTAGAACTGTATCGCCACTGCGTCACCCTTGACTTTTGGCTTTTAGTGCTACAAGTGTTTATCACTCATGGTCATGGAGATCGTAGTAAAAATCTTAGGCATAAACTTTCCTGGTGTGCAGGATCCTCTACCAGAGGCAAGCACATAGCATACTAGTTAGGAGTAGAAACGATTATGATATAAGAGAGGGAACTTAGAATTTCAAAGAGGAAGCAAAGGTGTTTAGAAACTCATATTTTTATTACTTAGCAAACTCTTTATAAAGTTCTCTTGGTTGGAGAACTTCTGCCTCTGCAAGAGATTTTTTCTCGCCTTATATAGATGAGGATGGAAGCTTAAAGACTCTAATCTTATCTTGCAGGATAAGATTCACACTATTAACCTTTAGACTTATTTTACAAAGAACAAAAAACTTTTGACAAAGCGGATCCCTTACTATTCCGCCTGTGACTAATTATACAAAAGACAGAACCACTTTTAGTGAAGTGGCAGACAATCTACTATTCTACTTTTTGACTAAGACACAAGAAAACAAAATCTTTGTACAAAGTGGACAGCTGTGTGCAATTTTTCAAGGGGACCCAAGAGAGCTGAAGTCTGATGATGATGATTCATAATTTGTCGAACCATTTTCATATGGATGGTCATGTGGGTACCATTGTTTGTGTCTTTTAGTGGAAGGTGGTATGTACTCTGAGTAGTCGTCTTCTGGATCTTGTGAGTCTTGAAATAGTGTTAGGTCATAATCAGGATGACCCTGTGAGTCTTGGGGGGGAACAGTTGATGATGATGGGGCTGTGTTGGAAGTCATGGAGATGTCTTCATAATATCGACTCTTGCTAACAGTGAAAATGTTGTATGGTCCATAGATATGAGTGGGTGGAGCTATTGCTGAGCTGGCAGATGGTTGTAGAGGAGGCTTTGGCTGGTGACCATTTTCTCTACATAGTACTCTGATGAGATGGTCTGTGATTTCTTTTAGTGACTGTGGGTAATTAAAGCCGGTATGCCAGGCGTATACTTCATGCTGTGTGTATAGCTCTTGTGCTTGTGAGTTGAGGAGATATGGATGATGCAAGAGGAATATAGTGTGCACCCAAGGAATGTCTGCTGGAGAGAAAGTCCAGATACTATATTTCTGAAGAAGTCTCGAGACTTCTTTTCTCTACCATGGGAGAGGGTTAAACATTTCCAGGAGTTGCCATAGGGCTGAACCTTCGTTTCTGGATTCATTGAGATGTTCATAGAGCTGCATGAGTGGACAGTCGAGGGCGATTTTGTAGAGAGCTGTTTGGCACCAGAGGTACCAAATGTCATCTTGGGTAGTTTCGCCGAAAGGTCGAAGATGGTAGGTGGCAAGATATGGTTCGTCCATATTATATAAATCCTGTGCTATAAGGTTCATAGTTCTAATACAAACCTTGGTTAGATAGTAAAATATATGAGATCTAGCATAAGACTTAATCTGGTGAGGTTGAGCTGTACTATCTAGTCCTGGTGGGAAACTATGATCTAATTTTACAAGAAAGCACAGAGGTGCGTGGATATTGGTATACATGAAGATCAGAGGGAAGGTTTTACAGGGTGTGATGACTTGAACTGGCTTTGGACGAGTTAAGAAGTCAGGGATGAGGTTGTGGTGGCCTTTTATATGTTTGACATAAAAGTCGTATCTGGCAAACCAATCTTTAAGTCTGAGTAATTGCGGGTCAGGTAGGGTTTTGTTTTTAAAATTAAGGACCTTAGGAAAAGAAGAATTATCCATTTGGACCTCAAAATTATAACCACTAAGATGGAAATCAAATTTTTGAATTCCATACTTTACTGCAAGAATCTCCTTGTAGATGGTGTGATAATGCTTTTCTGATTCTTTGAATTGGCCACTGGCATGTCCACAGTAATATTTCTTGTCTTTATCTTCCTTGATGAGGATGGTCCCCAGTAGTGATCACTTACATCTGTTTGTAGGACCCTTATTCCTGTGTTTGGAATCTTCAATAGTGGTGGTGACTGGGCTATCTTTTTTAAAGCAACGACAGCGGCTGTCTGTTCTATCTCCCACTGAGAGGGATTTTTTTTCAGCATTTTTGACAGCTGGCTGGTATGTTCAGTCACACGTGGAATAAAGTCTCTGAGATAATTGACTATCCCTAAGAACTGTTGAATCTGCTTGACAGTAAGGTTCTTATCTGGAAACGTCAATAATTCTCGAGCTATGTCTGGGCCAGGCTGAAACTTTCCCTGGCATATCTAAATCCCTAGGAATTCCACTTGGTTTTGTCTTATCTGGCTTTTCTTTTCAAAGAGCATGATACCATGCTGATCTACAATTTGATGGAATTGGGCCAGTAGGATCTTATGGGCTCCTTCTTCTTTTAAGAATAGGGGATGTCGTCTATGTAGATCAAGGCACTGTACAAAAATGGGCTCAAAGATTTGGGCCATCGTTCGCTGAAATAGTGATGGGGTCGTCTTGAGTCCAAATGGCAAGACTCGCCAATGGTACTGTACATCTGGGATACAGAAGGCTGTCTTGGGCCTGTCTTTTGGATCGATTCTCAGTTGCCAGAATGCTCCTTTGAGATCAAACTTTGAGAAGACTTGGGCTTCTTTTAGGTGAGTGAACAGGGAGTTGGTTCTAGGAATATGGAACTTGTCATCCTTCAAGAACATGTTCAAAGGCTTATAGTCGATTATGAGCCTTTTCTTTCCACGGACTTGTTCTGATCTTTTCTCTACATAGAAGGCCTAGCAAGCCCAATCTGATTTCGTGGGCTCGATCAATCCTTGCTTGAGAAGCTGGGCACATTCTTCTCGGGCTAAGGCCCGATCTGATGGAGTCATTCTATTTTTAAAAGAAATATATTAAAAGAAATATTGCTAAGGTAACTAACACATTCTTTTTATTACTTTTGTTCCACTTCTTTTTTTAATGTGTTCCTTATTAATGATGCTACATTTTATTTAAATATTTCTAGCATTTATTTATCTAATTGAACAATCTTCAAAACACTAGTTGATCTATTGCACTTGTTGATTTATTTTTCAAAACACTAGTAAGGAGATGCATGCGCTTTTTTTTGTGTTCAAATAGAACTACAATTTTGGGCCGAACTAAACAGGTTAGCTTAAGGCCTACCACTGTTAGCCCAACTCGGCCCTAAATTTTTTAGGTTTAGGGCCGGGTTCGCGCTTTTTTTGTGTTAAAATAGAACTGCAAGTTTGGGCCGAACTAAACAGGTTAGCTTAAGGCCTACCACTGTTAGCCCAACTAGGCCCTAAATTTTTTAGGTTTAGGGCTGGTTTGGTTCGCTCTTTTCTCCTACACATTAGTTTTTTTATAGATTTTTTTGAAAATACCTTATAAAATTCTGGACCGGACTATGCGAGCCCTAAATTTTTTGAGCTTAGGGCTAGGCTGGACCGACCCTCTCTTTTTTAGGGTTAGGTAGGATGGGCTCAAAATTTCACTTCAGGCAACTGGGTCGGGCCAGGTAGTCCAAACTTACACCTCTATTTTTCAAATGATAGTGGTGTGTTTTTTTTTTTTTTTTTTGAAATGTAGTGGTATGTATGTTGCATTATATATGTTGTTCAATTATATGATTTTTAATCAAAATTGCTTTAATTGGGAAAAAAATAGCTCTGGATAGCTCCACACACAAGTTCAATTATATATGTTGTTCAATTCTCTTCATTTTTATATATTGAAGAAGCAAGTGTATCATCATATAATAAAGTAAGTCTTACATTGATTTAAGGATTATCAACATTTATGTCCTTAAACTTTAGTGTCATTCTCAGTTTAACCCTTGAACTTTAGAAATTCACATTTTGCCTTTTGAACATTGAATTGTTCACACTTAATCCTTTTTGTTGTAATTTCTGTCAAAAACAAATTAAAAAAAAAGGACATGTGTGATCATGTGGTTTTTCTCTGTTTATTTTTAATAAAAATTCAAACAGAAAGATCATGTGATTACATTACTCTCTTTGTTTATTTGTTTTTAACTGAAATTACAACAGAATGGGTTAAATAGAAACAATTTAAAGTTTAAAAGACAAAGTGAGAATTTTTAAAATTCAGGAGGCAAAGTGAAAATAATCTTAAAGTCTAGAGGTACCAATGAGAATAATCCATAATTTAATCAAACAAAGAATTCTTTCAATTTTCCAACGATACCCACGGGCAAACCAAATTTTGCAAAATATTTTATACAACGAAAATTCAACATAGCAATTGATGAAAGCAAAGGCGTTGGGAGAAAAGTACATAAAAGTTTTGTTTTAAGTAATAAGTTGCAAGATGATCAAAACTCAATTTTATTGCAAGATGAATATTGTTTTTAAAGCTTTATTTTATCATTGTATAAACTTCCTAAGATATCAAATTTTTAATTATTGCAATTAAAAATAATTCAAAAGTAGGTGAAGAGAGACTTGTATTGGACGAATATGAATGTTTTTTTTTAAAGCGCTTTTTAATCTTCTTTTCCTTAATTTTTGGGTTAAATTCATGAGAGAATAGTGAACTTTTTTCTTTTTTAAAAAAATTAACTACTATATTAAAAAGTGTGGTGTTAAACTTAAACTTTTAAAATGTTTCAAATTAAGTCTCTCGTTTAAGATTTTGTAACATTTGGATGGAAAACACTAAAAGTCATTAATAGTTAAGTCATAAATTTATTTTTTATCCATTATACAGGCTATTAATGGGGCTCTTTTGTGACAGATTTACTGACGTGGAGGGTACCGCGTTCGTGGCCTCTTTTGATTAGACCAAGCGGATTTATTATCATGTGCAGGGATCATCTAGTGATAGTCCGTCCAAAGGCACTTGAGCAGGCCAAGAGAGGCTTTTAAATTATCCTTATGGACTTTGGAATTGAGCGTGCCTGGAAGAAGGGTCGTCTTTGTAGGCGATGAGGTTGGCCTCAGCTAGGTTGGGCTAAACCCAAGTGACTCCGATGAAGGCAGTTCCAAAGGCAACACCCATTGCGATTCTGGCATTGTAAAAGTGAAGAATTTCGTGAGAATGGTCTCGAAGTTAGTATGTAGAAGGAACGTAATCAGTTTGTGTAAGAGGTTTTTACTTCAGTTTATGATGATGTGGAGATGTCCATGAGGATAAAGGATAATACTTCAAGTTGAAATAACCATATGTTCTACGTCCGGTGAGGAAGTCTTCATCATCGGAGGTGGAAATCAACCAAATCAAAGGAAGTATTTTCTAATTACTCTTGATGTCATTTTGTGCCTAAAAATTGTAAATGGGCCGTTTTGAGAGGTTATGGGAGCTTTGTTGCTTCCAATGGGAAGAGCGCCTTGAAACGTGTTTTAGAGGAACATCGCTGAAAATTATGGAGGTTGAGTGCGTCCTGTGATCGTGGGTGATTAATTACTCTACTTCCTAGTGTAATATGGATGATTATAATGGAGAAAACTTCGACACATTAAGGTCTCGAACGAGAAGAACGCCCCGGGATTGTTGTGCTTAGAGGGACTTCGTCGAAAACCATAGAGGAGAAAGGCTTAAGTGAGCTTTGTTCTTAGCTTGCTCTATGCTGTTTCTTGCCCTGCGTTTTTGCGTGGAAAGGGGTGGTATTTATAGGTAAGGGTTGGGATTTGAGGGAAACCAAACTTCTTTTGATTTGGTTGATGATTTTCCACTTGGAGGCACTAGTTGGGAGGAATTTTGAGCTTGGTTCTATGGTGGAAACCAAACGTAGAAGCCACATGACGCGGGAAAGCCTCTCCCAATGTGAGAGGTGATCAACTCTCTTTTTCTTGGTTTTTGGCATTTTTTAGGTAGCATTTATCAGAGAGGTGCATGGGAGCTTCTTTAGCTGGTCTATAAATGAGGGTAAACTATGTACAAGAGAGTGTTTTGCTTTTGTTCTATAAGTGCCGAGCACTTTGGTTTCCTTATGCTAACCACCAGAAGAGAGAAGAGAAAAGGAAGTCAACTTTGGCGTTTTGTGTAGGATTTGGGTTGGATTTGGGCCTTTTCAGATTTTTTGGTAATTGGATTTGGGATTTAGGTTGACTGGACTCACTAGGGGCCCGTTTAGTAGCAAAACTCAAATTATAAACTCGAATCGGTGAAGTGAACGAGGCCTAGATTTTTCTAAGAATTGGGTTAAAGGAATTGGTTATTTTGGTTTGATTTCCCCCACCATGTTCTTCTAATTCCTTACGGGCTTTAAACTTTCCAAATGAGTTACGAGTCTAATCAAACTACATAATATGAGCTTTACATTTTCTTTCCTTTCAAACCACGGCCCATTTAAAGATTCTCGAAGCGCAAATAAGATCCACTTTTGGGCACTATCGCGGGATATGGACTTCTGCCTTGTGAAAAATGAGTATCAACACCTATAATGCATAGAAAGTACATAAAAGTTATTGAAATAGTGAAAAAAAAAAAAGAAATCATCCATTTTAGAGGGCTGTGAGTCTTTTGTTTGTCTCTATTGCAGATTATTTGGAAATGAAAAAAAAAATGAATAGATCTCAAGTTTCTTGTAGACAGCTTTTTTCAAGTTTGGTACAGGGAAAAGTCGAGTTTTGTAGATTTTGTATCAACGAAATCTTTTTGTTTAAATTCATGTATAGAGGAAAAAAATAATAACTTTATTTCACATTTTATAGAGAAAAATAATTAGTAGTTATCATATCTTAAACTCATTAATTAATCTCAAATTGAAAAAATAAATTCATATGAAAAAATAAAATACAGAGAAACATATCAAAAAATAAAATAAAATAAAACATTAAAAACAACCTATATGGTTTGAGTTTTTGTGTTTTATCGAAAAAAAATTAAAAAAACACATTAAGGAAAAAAAAAGACATAAAAATATGAGATTGCTTATTATCTAAGGAAAAATTACAAGATTGCAATAGTTTTGCGTCCAAATTTTTTAACGAAATTTTAGCTGATTTAAAACACTTAAAGAGTTCAAGGTTAAAGATAGAACAATTTTCAAAAACTAAGGATTGTAAAGACTTTGTAGTGCCTTTGATCCATGTTAGACTCAATCTGAGGTAATTCTGTAAACAGAAGAGATCTTAGACTAAATCCATTGTCTTGGTTGTCACCTTCTTTTGTGAATTCAACCTTTTCGTATTCGATCTTGACAATTTGCCAAAACAAATGATTTGAGGGCTGTGAGTCTTTTGTTTGTCTCTATTCCAGATTATTTGGAAATGAAAAAAAAAATGAATAGATCTCAAGCACCTTATTCCATTTTTTGATAGTATATTTTGCTTTGTGATTATTATGAAAAATTTGAGATTCACCATCTTCCTTAACATCTCTTGGTAGTTTCTGAAGTTGTTGTCATCCCCCAAGTCGAGTTTATAAATTCTGCTGCTTGCAAATAGAATTGAGGTGTTTCATAAGTTTATGGTTCCTCTTTAGGCTTAAATATTTTAAATGCTTCAGAATTGCAACTGAACTTGGAAATATCTCAAAAGAAGAATATCTTAAATCTAGGAGTCCCATATACTCGAATCTTTAGAAAACACATTTCAAGAAACGTTGTCTCAGTAAGTCGCTTTTAAACATCTTGAGCATGGAAATCAGCGTGAGAAAATGATAAATGCCGAACTTTTTGAGAGATACTTCACCTACAATTATCGATGATTGATCACTCCCTTTCTGCCACTAACAGCTCTAGATCATGCATTTTAAAGCAGTAAAAGTATCCTACATCCTGAAAATCTTCAAGGAAAAATATATATGTAGTTCGTTCATTTTTTGAGTAAAGATGGCCGCCTCATGTCCCCATTGCTAAGGGTACACCTTCACACTTTTTGACAATGTCCTTCCCTGTTGCCGCAAGATTTTGATAAATTCTCCTTTAATGACCATTTCAGCAACAAAGTCAAACCTACGCATTTGCAAGATCTCTCAGGTTGCAAGTCGGAAGCGTGCCCATCATTGAAGCAACTATGGGGCTGCGTGTAGTCGCAAGTTCTTACTTCCATCAGCATCCCAACTCAATAGATTTCTCAACTTGATCCATTTGTCAAGCTCTTCGTTCTAAACATCATCTAAGACCAGCAAGAATTTCTTACTATCTAATGCTCATCAAAGGTACATTTGCAGGTTTCAGGATCCAAATCAATACAGTTTTCACCGGTTGCCAATTTGATAATAGTAAACGTAAGGAGTTTCAGATCAAATCCCCTAGATACACGCATCCACAAAACTAATATTTGCTTTATCTGGTGTCAAAAGTGAGCTACAAACAAATAGAACACCTTTTAGAAATATCATTATTATCACATCATTCGTAAATGCATGAATGTGATGGGGACAAAAAAATCTGTGATTCCTAACCGAATAGGTAACAAAGCATGTAAGGTCAAAATTCCCAACTACTCCTTTCATCATTGAACACGAACTTTGCATGTGTGGTGTTTCCAAGCCTCCAACTCCAAATAGGCAAAACAAATATGTGTTGAACATCAGAAGGCCGCATCAATAGCCACAAACTTTTCTCTCTATCTCTGTATCTCCGATGACATCCGAAGATATCACAAAGGAATGTGCCATCTCCTTCCTCACATGCACTACAACTCTATCAGCCACTATCTCTGAAAGATGGAATTTAGCTATATCAGCTGCAATCTCATCCAATCTCTCAGTCGCTTCTTTATCTTTTGCCCTATACTAAGACGAAATCTAACCGGATCAGATCAAAAAAGGAAGCGACATACCTTGCAGAGAAAAACACTTGGTCAGCAAGAGACTCAAGCATTGCCGACACATAGTCGGCTACGCTGAAGAGCAATGTCTCAGCCATTGAATGAAAAAGAAAAAGAGAATAAAGAAGCTGCTTTACTATGTGCACTCCATATGTATGATTTCTGATACAAATAGATGGACTAAACGTTATTGTATAAACAGGAAAATGAAGTGAACTTGTGGACTGCTGCTAGCTGTTGAACGTTGATAAAATGGTTGTTCATGTATTAAGCAATGTAAGAAATTATATTGCGCCAAGAATCTGAATCATTATTTTATTTTATTTTATTTATTTATTTGTTATTATTATTATTATTATTGTTATTTTTGCTCCGATTCTTAATCATTTTGGCGTTCCCAACTCACAATATTTCTTCACTCAACAATTCTCTAAAGTTTAGGCAATATAAAGTTGCTTAGAAGTGTTACTTTGCAAGTCATGTATCTTAGGCAAGCAAAGGATTAGAGCTTCTAAGCCCTATGCACAGACAATATCACAGGAAATGTCTCAACAACAAATCAACTTAACTTTGCCTCCAAAGCGACACAATATAACTACACAATATAACAATTAGTTGGGATAACCCTGAATCACCATTCAGTCCCAAGCCATCTGTATTCGCAACACCAAAAAGTGTTTTTTCATTCCCCTATCTTTCATTCACCATATCCAGAATTTGGGGCAAGAAGAAATTATTAGGTCTAGGATGCGAGTGGGATGAATTAACATACGCAATAAAAAAATAAATATAAAAAAAACAAATGACAAATTTGGCATTTATTAGTATCCACTTACCAAGCCATGACCAAAAGAGTACATGGAAAGACCGGTTACAAAAGCCCCTACTACGTCCGAAATATGCATTCCCGACTTTATATCCCACCTTTAAAACAAAACAAAAAATCCAGGATAAACGTTGTTTCAGATGTCTCATTCAAGAGTGAACAATTCAACCAGATCATTTAATAAATGTAGAACGCTTCAAGCTTCAGTGTGGCTCTTGACGATGAAATTCTGGCGGCTTATGGGATTCATGACGACCGGTGGGCCAGCAGTACGAGGCCATGCCTGCAACTTCTTGTCAGTTTCCTCCCACCACTCCTTGTTTGATACAGTATGGGGGGTAGTCCCTGAATCACAACACAGCATATCATTAGAACCCTGAGACAAATGCAAAGGCTTCAAAACAAGAAGCAGAACATGCCTCCAAATATCTTCTTGTCAGCAATGTAGTGGTCGCATGCCCAAGCCACGGCAAATGATCCCACTATAGCAGAAATAATGTACTTGGCAGACATGACAACTGTAAAAGAAACAATACTATTAAGTGGATATATTATGTCATTCTATTATAGGAGACATATTAAACTGAAAACAGAAACCTCGCTAAAGATGCTAGCAACAAAAAGAGAGATCTATTACAAATCCCAACAATTCAACCATTTGACAGATTAAGCATTAATACCCAACAGTTCAAGTGCTCTTAACCAAGTATTTCAACAGACTAGTACCCTCAAGTGGTGGAATAGTCAAAGGGATATAATGAACCAGACAAATAGAAGACAGAGGTGGTGGGTTTAAAATGGGTTGCGCACCACGTGAGGTAACCAACCACGGAGCCTGCAGAAACCTAAAAGAGAGAGAACAAGATAAAACGAATGCTTTGCTTTCTCTTATGGCTGAAAAGAGGATAAATAACTATGATAGAAAAAAAGGACATCATTAAAAGAATGTAGTGAGATAAAGCACTCTAATTCCAGTTCCATTTGAAAACCCAAAATGACATTTAGATTGTGTTTGGTAGAGGGAAAGAAAATAGGAAAGAAAGAAAGAAAGGTATATAACTTAGGTAAGAAAAAAAGAGAGGAAGGCGAGGACCTTTCTGTTATTGTGTTCGGTATGAAGTTCCTCCTCTAATCTCTCAATATTGGTAGAGATTAAAGTTGGGATTTTCTGAAGGAAACGAAATCCGTCAATGATCTATTCCCTCCTCTTTTCTCTCCCAACAAACAACCATGTGTGTCAAAACCCTTCCACTAATCCCTCCACTCTCTCCCTCCTCCCATTTTTCCCTCCTACCAAAAGTAAACCCAGCCAAAAAATTCCACCACACTGAAAAAGGCTTTTGTTTCAATCCCTCGACACAACCAAAAAACATAAAGTTGCAGTGCTCTAGATGTTGTACACAGCAAATCACATATTATGCAACATACTAAAACATGAACAAAGTGATGATAAAAATATATAAACGGGAAGATAATCAATACATCATACTAAAACAATCAAATTATGCAACATAGTACCTACTCTAATTGAATTATCCAAAGAAAAACAAATTTACATGAACAAATTTACTTTTAAATGTAAAAATATATTCTTAAAATAAAGCAAAATATGAACAAAGTGACGATAAAAATGTATAAACACACACACACACACACACACACACACACACACACACACACACACTTGTAAATCCATGAGATGAGAGGCAAACCGAGAGGACCCAATTAGGGATTAAAGGCAAATGCTGCGTTAGAACGGTACAGAATCAACTTCCAATCAAGGGAGATCGGAGATATCAAACAAGAGTTGAACACAACCTTCAAGATGGGAGGTTCGTTGGACTCGTCGATTGAAAGGTAAAGAGTAGCATATATTTTCCATAGGCAGGCAGAAGAGAAGACAAAATTGATTCGACAGACAGGAAAACCACCACAAAGGTTATATAAGAAAACGGTTACAAATGATTCAAATGTGAAAGAATTAAGGTTACATAATACACTTAAAAAGAAAGAATTTGTTAGATTTCCCAACCATACATATCGAAAGTTTCAATAAAATCAGAGAGAGAGAGAGACCTTTTCGGAATAGAGGTAATCAAAATAACACAGGGACCAGAATGAGAGAAATCGAAGGTGGCGTTACTTCCTCGGGGGTTTCTTTGAAACTCAGCAGAACGCTACCCCAAATTCTGCCGATTGGGGCGTCAACGGAAAGTATTATCCCGAGATCAAAGACGACAACTGTACCAGATTCTTAGACGAGAAGCAGCGAAATCGAAGAAGAACATTTGCTGCGGCTGCTGTATATGTAATGGGAACCTTTGTTGTTCTGTTTCTGTGTTTGGCTGTAAGTCTAGTGGCAACCCTAGTCCCATTGAAAAGGGAAAATTTTCTCACAGACAGTTAAATATTACCTTATAACTAATTCGACCTTCAAATTCTAATAAAATCCAATTTTTTACCTCTCTTTTTCGTTTTTTTTCTTCGTTTCTTTTTTTTTTTTTTGGAGAATCAAACCTGCACCAATTTTTTTTATCGACCAACAGATATTATAATTCTGAAAATTTCAACACAAAACCTTCCTCATCGCACACTTCAATTCTTCATCTCCGCTTGAATTAAATTAATTTTCAAATTAAACTAACGCACTCGTGACTGACCCAATTCGCTTTTTGATTTAGTTTTTATGAATAATAGAGAAATAAAAATCGAAGATAACAATTCTACGAATCCAAATAAGAATACACTCATACAAAGGAAAATCATTTAGAGCTTTCAAATCAATCAGCCCTACTAAAACCCTAGATCACAATCGACACTAAAATTATTGAATGATTAAACTCAAAATATAGTGATTGAAAAGAAAATCGCAAGGAGAAGGAAATCGGAAACCCTAGATTACCTTAAGAGAGAAGATCGCGAAGGAGTCGTCGCCAAGGCCTTTCCTTTGCTGAGCGGAATATTTTTTGCTTCTGAAACAGCTTTTTTCTAGAGTTGGAGAAAAAAACCTCTACGGCTTGGCTCTACCGTGAAACGAAGACGTCCTGATTTGCTGCGTACTTTTTATTTTATTTTATTTTATTTTGGTGAAATTTCATAAACCATTAATTATAAAAATTCCCTGAAACAATAATTCTTGTAACAATGTGCACTCAATTTATAGAAATTCTCTACAACAATAATTCTTATAACAATGTGCCCTTAATTTTCAAAATATAACATCTGCTTCCGGATTCTATGAAATGTGAACAAAAAACTCCATCCATCACGAATTTTAACAGAAATCATGTTAAAAAAATGAGGGTCAACAATTTAGTGTAAAATTGCTCAGCTAGTTTCTCTCACGCAATACAAAGAAGTGAAAAGAGAGGATTTTTTTATTATTTTTGAAGATTTTTTCGTCTATTTAATGTTCATTAGGAAATAGATTCTTAAATTAAATAAATTTTAGGCATTGTTCTTTTCACGACTCAAGTTCTATTGCTACAGTATTTTCTCTCATAGGACCGGGGGCTTTTTAACAGCGTTATACTTTTCTTTTGTCATTTTTTGAGGCCATTTTTTCTGACATGCCTAGAAAAATGTAAGGATCGTATCTTTAAAATTTCATTATTTTTTGACATCGTTTTTATTTTATTATATTTTTTAAAGACGAAAAATAAAAAAAATCATAAAAAATAGAATATTCACCAACAAATGGTGCCGTTTGTTGCCTTAATTATTAAAAATCATATACTAATTTTAGAATACAAAACATAAATATAAATGTAAAATTTTAACCAATCCCAGCTCTTGAGCTGGCCCCTAGGCGCCCACTACGCAGGCTGAGAGTTTTTTGATAGCGTTTTACTTTTTTTTGTCATTTTTTGAGCACATTTTTTGTCTAACATGCCTAGAAAAATGTAAGGATCGTGTCTGTAAAATTTCATTATTTTTTGACGTCATTTTTATTTTATTATATTTTTTAAAGATAAAAAATAAAGAAAATAAAAAAAGGAATATTCATCAAAAAATGGTGCTGCTTATTGCGTTAATTTCTAAAAATTATATATTAATTTTACAATTCAAAACATAAATAAAAATGTAAATTTTTGACCCATCCCGGCCCCTAAGCTGGCCTCTAAGCGCCCCACTATGCGGGCCAGGGGCTTTTTAAAATCGTTTTATTTTTTTTGTCAGTTTTTATGGCCATTTTTTTCTGGCATAGCTTGAAAATTGTAAGGACCCTATTTGCAGAATTTCATTATTTTTTAATGTCGTTTTTATTTTATTATATTTTTAAAAATAAAAAAATAAACAAAATCATAAAAAATAAAATATTCAATAAAAATGGTGTCGCTTGTTGCATTAATTCTTAAAAATCATATATTCATCTTAGAATGCAAAAAATTAATAAAAATGTAATTTTTTGACCCATCCCGGCCCCTGAGCTGGAACCTAGGCGCCCCACTACGCGGGTTTGGGGCTTTTTGACAGTGTTTTACTTTTTTGTCATTTTCTGAGGCCATTTTATTCTAACATTCTTACAAAAATGTAGGGATCGTGTCTGCAAAATTTCATTATTTTTTGACGTCGTTTTTATTTTATTATATTTTTAAAGATGAAAAATAAAGAAAATCATAAAAAATAGAATATTCATCAAAAAATGGCGCCGCTTGTTGCATTAATTCCTAAAAATTATATATTAATTGTAGAATACAAAACACAAATAAAAATGTAAATTTTTGACCCATCCCAGCCCCTGAGTTGGCCCCTGGGCACCCCACTATGCGGGCCAAGGGCTTTTTAATAGCGTTTTACTTTTTTTGACATTTTTCGAGGCCATTTTTTTCTAGCACGCCTAGAAATTTTTAAGAATTGTGTCTGCAAAATTTTATTATTTTTTAACGTCATTTTTATTTTATTATATTTTTTTAAGATAAAAAATAAAGAAAATAAAAAAAAAATATTCATCAAAAAATGGTTCCGCTTGTTGCATTAATTTCTTAAAATTATATATTAATTTTAGAATGCATAACATAAATAAAATTGTAAATTTTTTACCCATCCCGGCCCCTGAGCTGGCCCCTAGGCACCTCACTACGCGGGCCGGGGGCTTTTTGATAGTGTTTAATTTTTTTGTCATTTTTTGGGGCCATTTTTTCTTGCATACCTAAAAAAATGTAATGATCGTGTCTACAGAGTTTCATTATTTTTTGATTTCGTTTTTATTTTATTATATTTTTAAAAACAAAAAATAAAGAACATCATAAAAAATAGAATATTCATCAAAAAATGGTATCGCTGGTTGCATTAAATCGTAAATATCATATAATCATTTTAGAATACAAAACATAGAAAAAAATGTAAATTTTTTACCCATCCCGACCCTTGAGCTGGCCCCTAGGCACTACGCGGACCGGGAACTTTTTTATAGTGTTTTACTTCTTTTTGTCATTTTTTGAGGCCATTTTTTTCTGACATGCATAGAAAAATGTAAGGATCGTGTGTGCAAAATTTCATTACTTTTTTACGTCGTTTTTATTTTATTATATTTTTTAAAGCTAGAAATTAAAGACAATCATAAAAAATATAATATGCATCAAAAAATGGTGCCGCTTGTTCCATGAATTCCTAAAAATCATATATTAATTTTAAAATAAAAAACACAAATAAAAATGTAAATTTTTTACCCATTACAAGCCATGAGCTGGCCCTTGGGTGCCCTACTACGCGGGTTGAGGACTTTTTGACAGCGTTTTACTTTTTTTGTCATTTTTAAAGGCCATTTTATTCTGACATGCCTAGAAAAATATAAGGATCATGTTTGTAAAATTTCATTATTTTTTGACGTCATTTTTATTTTATTATATTTTTAAAGACAAAAAATAAAGAAAATCCTAAAAAATAGAATATTCATTAAAAATGGTGCCGCTTGCTGCATTAATTCCTAAAAGTTATATATTAATTTTAGAATGCACAACAAAAATAAAAATGTAAATTTTTGACCCATCTCAGCCCCTGAGCTGGCCCCTAGGCGATCCATCACCGTACACAAAATTTTGAGTATAAAAGGTGTCGCTTCAGACACCCCCCATTACGCGGGCAGGGGCTCTTTAACAGCGTTTTATTTTTTTTGTCAGTTTCTCTGGCATACCTAGAAAATTGTAAGGATCTTGTCTGTAGAATTTCACTATTTCTTGATGTCGTTTTTATTTTATTTTATTTTTAAAAACAAAAAATAAAAAAAAATCATAAAAAATAGAATATTCAACCAAAAATGGGGCTGCTTGTTGCATTAATTCCTAAAAATCATATATTAATTTTAGAATACAAAACATGAATAAAAATGTAAATTTTTTACCCATCCCGGTCCCTGAGCTGGCCCCTAGGTGCCCCACTACGCGGGTCGGGGGCTTTTTGACAGCGTTTCACTTTTTTTGTCATTTTTTGAGGCCATTTTATTCTGGCATTCCTACAAAAATGTAAGGATCATGTCTGTAAAATTTCATTATTTTTTTGACTTCATTTTTATTTTATTATATTTTTAAAGACGAAAAATAAAGAAAATCATAAAAAGTGGAAAATTCATAAAAAAAAAATAGTGCCGCTTGTTGAATTAATTCCTAAAAATTACATATTAATTTTAGAATGCAAAACATAAATAAAAATGTAAATGTTTGACCCATCCCGGCTCCTGAGCTAGCCCCTAGGTGCCATCTAAATCAAAGCTTTTTTTCTGGGAGGGAGATAGAGAGGGTCGGACAGAGGGATGAGAAAGAGAGAGTGAAAGAAACGTGAAGGGGAGTTGAGGTTGAGAAAGAGAATGAGATAGAGTGAAAACTTTTTTTTCCCTTCCTATATTACTCCACCCCCTCAACGTGGCTAGAAAAGGGAAATTAGTGGCTTGGCTGAAGTTCCAGCAATGCCACGTGAAAGGGCAGGTTATCACTTTTTTTTCTTATATTGTAATCCGGCCCTTAAATATAAAATTTTTTACAATCTTGCCCCCCTAAAGCATTGCAATTTAATCCTTAAACTCTTTTGTTATTTCTCTTACAATTCCTTCATACAAAATTAATACAAAAGTTTAAGCCCGAAAATTGAGACGTTACAGCTACTGCTGCTGTATAGATTATTTGCTAGTCAAGAGAAATATATTAAAGGAAATATAGATTAATAATATTATGATTTAATAATCTATTTTTTGTACTAAGGTAACTAACACATTCTTTTTATTACTTTTGTTCCACTTCTTTTTTTTTTTTTTAATGTTTTCCTTTTTAATGATGCTACTTTTTATAAAAATATTTCTAGCATTTATTTATTTGGTTGATCTATTGCACTTGTTAATTTATTTTTAGGAACACTAGTAAGGAGATGCACGTGCTTTTTTTTTTGTGTTCAATAGAACTGCAAGTTTGGGCCGAACTAAACAGGTTAGCTTAAGGCCTGCCACTGTTAGCCCAACTCGGCTCTAAATTGTTTAGGTTTAGGGCCGGGTTGGGTTGCTCTTCTCTCCTATACCTTAGTTTTTTATAGATTTTTTTGAAAATACCTTATAAAATTATGGACCGAACTACGCGAGCCCTAAATTTTTTGAGCTTAGGGCTGGGCTAGACCGACCCTCTCTTTTTTAGGGTTCGGCTGGATAGGCTCAAAATTTCACTTCAGGCAACTTGGTCAGGCTAGATAGTCCAAACTTACACCTCTATTTTCAAATGATAGTGGTGTGTATTTTTTTTTTTGAAATGTAGTGGTATTTATGTTGCATTATATATGTTGTTCAATTATATGATTTTTAATCAAAATTGCTTTAATCGGGAAAAAATAGCTCCGGATAGCTCCACACATAAGTTCAATTACATATGTTGTTCAATTCTCTACATTTTTATATATTGAAGAAGCAAGTGCATTATCATATAATAAAGTAAGTCTTATATTGATTTAAGGATTATCAACATTTATGTCCTCAGTTTAACCCATGAACTTTAGAAGTTCACATTTTGTCTTTTGAACTTTGAATTGTTCACACTTAATCCTTTTGTTGTAATTTCTGTTAAAAACAAATTAAAAAAAAAAGGACATGTGTGATCATGTGATTTTTATCTGTTTATTTTTAATAAAAATTCAAACAGAAAGATCATGTGACTGCATTACTCTCTATTTTTATCTGTTTTTAACTGAAATCACAACAGAAGGGGTTAAATAGAAATAATTTAAAGTTTCAAACGCAAAGTGAGAATTTTTAAAATTTAAGAGGTAAAGTGAAAATAATCTTAAAGTCTAGGGGTACCAATGAGAATAATCCATAATTTAATCAAACAAAGAATTCTTTCAATTTTCCAACGATACCCACGGGCAAACCAAATTTTGCACAATATTGTATACAACGAAAATTCAACATAGCAATTGATGAAAGCAAAGGCGTTGAGAGAAAAGTACATAAAAGTTTTGTTTTAAGTAATACTAGCCATGGACGCGCGCGTTTGCGCGCATTGCAGTAGAAGATAATTTTGTATGTTAGAAAAAGTTAGTAATTTGTATATAATAGAAATAGATTATTTATGTATATTTATACATGAATATATACATAGGATATTCTTATATGAAGTTATTTACAATAAATACATATATACATATATATATACAAAATATATATATATATATAACATATTGTTATATAAAATTATTTACAATATATATATATATATAACTCTTTCTTTTTCTTTGTTGTTGTGGTTCCGCTGTTTTTTTTTTTCATCTGTAAAATATAAATTTTAAAAGATATTAGTGTTAGTAATTGAAAAAATTAAAAATAGTAAGATTTTGAAATAGTAAGATTTAGAAGTAGTTATATTACCTAGTTCGTGGACCTTTTTTTGGCTGTTCTATTCCTTTGCCTTTGGAGCTGTAATAATGAAAAGTTAATAAATTATGTATTTGAAATTATAAGTATTGCTTTTTATTTATAAATAATGTAAAATAGTAAATATGTATTACCTGGTGGTTGATTTTTTTTTGTCTGGTGTATGTGGATCTATTGATGTTGTTGTGCTTGAGCGTGGGCTAGGCCTGTAAAATATTGTTTAAATATGTATTTAAAGTTAGAAATATGTTTGTTTATATATAATTAATAAAGATGAGTAAATATGTTTTTCTTGTAGTTGATATTGCACGTGCTGATATTTGTGGTGGTGCTGTTATCAATTCAGTTTCTTCAAATATTTTTTAGACAATTGTAGCAATTTGAGGTCCTTTTCTTTGAAAATATATTTGGAAGATCTTTGTTTCACCTCTTAGTTGGTTGATGACTGGTGGGATTGTGAATGGATCTGTAAATCCTTCGTTAATTGTTAATGTTGAGCATGGTTTTTTTTATCAAAGCTTGTGCTGCTCTGCCAAATATGGTGATAACCATGTTTCTAGTATGATCCTCAATAGATGCACTTAGTCTATACCTGCAATTTATAAGATAATAGATAATTTAGGTTATAAAGTATTTATTTTTGCTAATCAAAGTAAATAAATTTTAATTATAATATATTTATAGTTTTAATTACCATGGAGATGGTGTTGTCTTTATGTGTCCATGGCTATCGCACCACCATTTGGTTCCCGCTTGTTTGAGTTGTCAATAGCATCTAGGACAGGAGTTATAATACCAACCTTGATTTGCTAAGAATTTAACTATAGTAGACTTTACTGTGAATTTAGTTCCCTATATACATGTGAAAAGATTTTTAGATTAAATAATGTAATTAAAGGAAAAGAAATAGATAGAATATTATGATACTAACTTGGTTGTTTTCCTGATCCATTGTCTTTAGTTCATCAATTGTTCTCCTATTCAGTGTTTTTTGCTCTTCAAAAGATTGTGTTGGTACTGTTGATGCTATTGAGAACTCAATTTCTTGAGGTTGCTGAGAGCATATATATATATAATTAATTATTATTATGAAAAAATTTGCATAAAATTTGATGTTTTTAAAGTTTGGGGATTTGTTTCTTACCTTGTTTTTAATGTTTGTGTTTCTGGTATGCCTGGATCAAGATAGAAGATTGTTGCTGCAGTACTTGATACATATGCATTGCCTTAAACATAAACAATAAATTGGTTAAGATTTTGGTTTATTAGATGTAAATACTTTATTTTATATGTTATTATTTTCATAAGTTGTTAAAAAAATACCTAGATTGCTGCAAAAACTGCAACCACTGGTCCTTTCATTGATTTAATAATATTTTCATCAAATTGATCTGCTTTATGTCCCCATAATGTGACTTGAAGCTGTTCGTTTCTGTGAGAAAAAAAAAAGGATAAAATAAAAAAGTTAGAATGAAGAGTTTTAAATGATGTAAAAGTTTTATACTTTTATTAAATATAAATTTTTTTATATGATTGTGGTAATGACTGTGAAAAGTTAATTTACCTTATATTTTGTATCATTATAGTCCATCGAGATGTTTGTCTATCGTTGATATTTGTTTGTTCAATTATTTGCACTCTTGTAAGAACACTGATGACATTTGTTGGAAAATAAATAGTAAATGTTAATGACATTAATTAAGACATTGATGATGTAATTTTTTTTTTTTTTTTTGGAAAAAGTAATTTTATCTTACCACTTAGGATTTTAGTCGACTGAATTCTGTGCTGAAGTTGATCGAATTCGATGAAGTAAAATCTATGAAATGGAATAGGTGGTACTTCTTCTGTAACTGGAACGAACACTGTTGCGCGGGCAAACTGTAGCATTGCAATATGTGGCACAACTTTGTATGTTGATTTGTTCTCTGTGACGAAGAAGTTGCTAATATCATATATATTGCCTAATTGAATTTTTTGGTAAATAGTATCTGAATCTCGTGCCCAAATTGATCATTGAATTGCTTCATGCTGCAGATATAAAAGGTAGTATTGTTATTTGATTTATAATATTTGGTATTAAATGAAAAATAATAGAATATTGTATTTGGTAAAAAATATTACCTCTTCGTCGACTAAAACACAGTCAAGACTGATCAAACGTCCAATACTCAGATCATTATTCGTCCATATTTTACAGATTCTAGCCCTGATAGTTTCATAAACTTCATTTGGTTTTAGGGCTCGAATTAATGTCGTCATTTTGGTTAACTGTTGGTAAAAAAAAGTAATTGTTTTAGTGTATAAAAATAGGAAGCTTTATTCGATATGTTTTTGATAGATTAATAGTAAATAATTTTGATTATAAAAAAAGATTATGAATCTAATATTTAATTTATTATAATATTTATATTTTTATATGGTGTTTTATTTCTTTATTTGATATTATGTAGAATTTCTTTGTAAATAATATTTTTTATATAATTTGGATATTTATTAATTGAATCATGAATTAGTATATACAATCCCTCTTAATAAAGCAACATATAGTTGTCTATGGGTAAAAATTTTGCTATCTAGATATAATCATATTTTATTCAAAGATTGTCCTTGGCTTTTATTTATTGTCATTGCATAGCAAATTTTAATAGAAAATTGCCGTTTTTTTTAGTGTAAATGACCATTTAGATTCATGTACAATCATTTCTATTATTGGGATATAGACTTTTTTATTAACGTTGCTTGGGATATAGACTTTTTATGATTTATTGACAGAAGAATAATGTAGTAATATTAACAATGTTAAAATAATAACATTGACGATGCTAACTTTATGACAGTACTTATCTCAATTATAGGCAAAACAAATTAACAAAATAAAAACATGTATGTTGAACACATTAGTATAATAAAATAGTAAAATCATACCTTCTAAAAAAAAGAATGGAAAACAGAAGGGAGGGGAAAAGAAGAATACAATTTTCCCTTCTAAGTTTCTTTTAGAAGCTCAATCTATGAAGATCAATTTACATCGCATTTCAACTGGTTGACAATATCGGCATTTCTAAAATCAAACTTTCTTCCAGTAAAAAACAAAAACAAAAAAAAAAAACAAAAAAGAAAAAAAATAGAGGAAGAATAAAAACAGAAAATACACATACATTAAAACTTGATAAAACTTCTTATTTTGCTCCATTACTTGGTGAACATAAAATTTTTAGTGGAGTTCGGAAAAAAAAAAATTAGGGTAGATGGTTGTATAATATTCTTTAAAAATTGAAAAGATTCAACGCCTTTTTGTTCTAAGTTCATACTTTAATTAAAGGAGAAATTGCTCATTAACAATATGGCTCAAGTCATTCAAATTAACAATAAATGATACAAATGGAAAGTTTTTTTGTTGCATACGTTCAAATAGAAAATTTAGCCAAAAATAAAGAAAATAATTCTTAAAAACAGTGTTTTACGTGTAAAAAATTATAAAGTGTACATAAAGATATTTACAGAACTATATGAAAAAATTATTTATTACAACATTTATAATGTCTTATGATTTTAAATATGATTTATTGACTGAAGAATAATGTAGTAATATCAACAATATTAAAATAATAACATTGACAATGCTAACTTTATGACAGTACTAATCTCAATTATAGGCAAAACAATTTAATAAAATAGAAATAATTTGTTGATCGAATTAATAAATAAATCACATATTAGGAAATAGAGTGATATCTATATTTACATCGTTTGTAAATAAATAAGATAATACAAAGATATTTAGAAAGGTAGAGAACAATAAATTTACAACATTAAGTATTATTGAGTGGAGAACAAATTAATTAAATATTAACACCAAATAAGCTAAATTTACGGGTAAATACTAAATAGATAAATGAATCTATATAAATCATTAGTTGTCTTCAATGTCTTCTGTTACAGGTGAGGGAAAAAATTAAGTCTGAATATGATAAGTGTTAACGACATAGAATTTGTACAAAAAAAGGAAACAAAAAAGAAAAAAAAGGGAAAAGAGATTAAGCGTTAAGATAATAACAAATGAATAATTAAGTTATGAAGGGAGAAAAATGATAACAGATAAATATGGCAAAGTTTTGGTATACTGTAATTGAGGCTCAAGTATAAAATAGTAATTTAAATAATATGTAATAAGCAAGCTAGTTATAATAAAATCCAAAAGAACAGAAAAATGAAAGGGCAATATAATGTGCAATGTAATTAACAAAGTAGCCAGATTTAAGGGAAATAAAACAATAAAATATAATGTGCAATGTAATGAACAAAGTAGCCAGATTTAAGGGAAATAAAACAATAAAAGATAATGAGTAAAACAATGCAATAAAATCAGTGAGGATAAAAGATGAAAAAAGTATGATGAAAGAGTTATCGAAATAAAATATCAGAAGTACCTCAAGCACTATAAATCCCACGTTAAATCCGGAATGTCAACTAACTAAAGGTCAAAGAGCAATGACCAATACGAAAGCAGCAAAACAGGGCAATGGGCAATAATAGACCTTAGAAGATACAAATAATCAAGTAAGCAAATGAGTGAATAAGTAAGCGGGGGAAACAAATTTAAAAAACCAACAGATATAGGCATAATAATATTTTTACGTAGTGGAAAATATCAATATAAAAAGTTCAAAAGTTATGGGCAGAGATTGATACTAATAGGTGAAACACTCAGATTTTGGGTAAAGTGGTGCATATGAGCACCAAATATCAACAATAGTCTTCGGTGAAGGAATAACATTATGAATAAAAAAAAGTAAACAACCTTTTGAAATAGAAACGTGACTAAATAAAGTAAGCAGGGCAAGGGAAAGAAAAAAAGGACTGAAAAATAAATAAACATAAATATAATAGTATCTTTATGTAAGAACGGTGGCTCAGGTATTTAATCTTTTCAGCAATGTGACAAATACATTGTGGCTGTCTACTAAGGCAACTGCACAAAGGGATGACATATTGTATCTATCACACAAATTATAATTTGGATGTGACACAAAATAGGTAACTTGAGTGAGATATAAAGTTGTTCAAAGACTACCAGGTGAATTAAATACAAAGCAAAAAAAAAAAAAAAGGAGAAAACAACATAAGAGGCATAGTGTAATATAGATTATATGATAAAAATAGGAAAAGTAGAGAAAAAAGAGATAGTAAACAATAGCAAATAGAGGAATAAAAATGTGATGAATAGAATAAGGAGAAGAGAAGAAAGAAATAATAAAGCCTGTCTTTTGCTTTTTTTTTCTCTGCAGGGAAGTTTTTGTGTGTGAAATGATAAGAATAGAATTAGGAGGCCAAAGGTGAGTAACAGAAAAAGAAACGTATTGCATATACAAAGAGGTCCTGAATGAAACAGTCAAAAGCAAAAAGAATTGGACAGTTTGAAACTTTTTTTTTTCAAATGGTAACAGCAAAATGGAAAAGCCAAGGCTCAGTAGTGGAAAAACAGAGGTAGTACATATATAAACAGTTTTTAAGATTGGACGGTTTGAATTTTTTTTTTTTTTTCAAATGGTAACTGGAAAATGGAAAAGCCAAGGCTCAGTAGTGGAAAAACAGAGGTAGTACGTATATAAGCAATTTTTTAATAAAACAGTAAATAGCAAGAGGGAAAAAGGTGCAGAATAAGTTTTTCTGTTAAAGAAAAAGGTTGAAAAATCTAGAAAGCTTTGTAGAAAACAATAAATAAAAGCTGAATTTTAAGTAAAAAATAGATATTAACAGCAATCTTTGAACAAATTACATAGAACTCAACATGTAAATATTAATTAAACTCATCATCGCCACCAAAAAGAACTTACCAAGAGTAAAATATGTTAAATAAATGTGTGTATATATATATATATATATATGAGTTTGTGAGAAACAAATAAAGAAAGAGTGAATATATCAGCATTATATAGTAAGGAGATACAAAGGGAAATAAATATAGCTAATAAAATGCAAAGGACAAAAATTAATGCCACCAGAGGAAAGCAATATATTTAATATCAGCATGAGGAATTAAAAAGTTCTGGATAGGGTTTATAGATAATACCTGGGATAGTGTTGTCTTAAGTCTGAGATATCAACCAACCAAATATAAGCAGAAAGAGTAAAAAGGCACAGGGACAAACAAACAGGGCAGTAAATGATGAATAACGAAACAAAGTAGTAAATGATGGAAAGTGAAATAGAGAGAGGAAGAGGTGAAATGCATGGGAAAAAAACAGAGGCGTAGATGATAAGTCTGAAATGCAGGGAAAGAAGACAGAGGCATAGGTAATAAATTCAGGTGCAACAGCATTTATAGATAAAGAACAGAGAGAAGAAATGTAAACAGTTCAGAGCCCCTAATATCATTACACGTAAAAGTTGAAAGTTAGTGGATAGAAATAATAGGGCAAAAATTTACCAATTTTAAGTAATAAAGGCAGGACTTAATTTGCATTAAGAAAAAGGAAAAAGTGTAAACAAAAATTCCCTAATTTTAAGCAATAAAAGAAAGAGGTAATTTATAATAAGAAAAACAGGAAAGAAATATAATATCAGTATAATAATGAAATCAAAGGAAGGGAAACGGAAAGAAATAAAAAGGAAAAGATTCATAATATATTTTTTCCCTGCCTTTTTAACTCCTACAGATAATTCAGAAAAATCATGGATTCATTTAATGCATCTGCAGCAAAATGAGTACAATTAAGCAAGTGGCACGACAAATCAATGCCGTCCACAACACGTAAGACAATAAATAGGAAAAAAGGAAGAGCAAGATAAATTTTAAAAAAAACATGGAACCATCTACATAGAAGCTTCTTTTTGAAGAAAATAATCAATCGAGGGGATAAATAAAGCAGCACATAAAAATTTTTCAATAATTGTACCTGTCAACAACTACAAAATTATAACACATTTCTATAAATATTGAAAAATTTAAACAGACCAGCGACAGAAGGAAATAAATACCAAAACCAGTGGGAAAAGCAATAAAATCACGAAGAAAGAAAAGGAGCACAAAACATGCAGTCCTCCAAAAGCGTAAAAAAACTCAAAGTTGAAGCTAAAATCAACAATTAAACGAACATAAAGGCAAACCAGGAAAATAGAAGAAGCCTCGACCAAAATGTAGATGAATCGAAAAAACCTGCACCAAAACCAAAATGAATGAGTACAGTGGCAACCAAAATCACAGGACGAAAAGAAACTAAAAACACAAATAAAACAGGCGAAGAAGGCAGAAGGAAAGAAGGAAAAAACAATCCAAACCCAGATGAATGAGAGAGGAAAATGCAAAAAAACCTGCACCAAGATCCAAATGAATCAGGATAGCATCCGCCAAAATCACAGGGAGAAAATAAATAAAAACCATCAAAGAAGACAAAAGAAAAAAGGAAAAAATTATCCAAAATGACATGCATCAAAGGAGAAATACACACCGTGCAACAAAAATAAGCGAGAGGAGCATCCGCAATGAAGAATAAAAAAAAAAAAAAACAAAAGAACCTACAGCTCCATTTACAGAGAAATCGCCGAACGAAATAGAGAAATCGAGCAAAAAAGAGGGAGAATAAGCAAACCCAATAACCAAAAGAGGCTAGGACTCCATTTACAGACAAATCACTAGAGAAATAAAAAACGACAGAAGAATCCAAAAGGGAAAAGGGATAAAATCCCCACATTTCCACCCAAATCTCAATAATAGAATCAACACTCCAAAACCCCAAAGGATGAGGCGCAGCATCCCGTCCAAAACAGTGTGAGAAAGAAGAATCACACGAAGAGGAAGCCACAAAACAGACAGAGAGCAAATGATGGGGGCTGAGGAGATGAGAGAATCGAAGGGGAAAAGGAAAATAGCATGAGGGGAAATATGCTAGAAACTATCCAGTAAAATTAGTAAATAATCTTCTTTAATTTGTTACGAAGAAGGATCACTTAATTATTTTTTGTAAAAAGTGATCATTTTATAAATAAAATTTTTTAAAAAATTATTTTACTAATAAAACTTTTTTATTGAGTTATTTTTACAAAGGCTGAGGAGATGAGAGAATCGAGGGGGAAAAGGAAAATAAGGGTTACAGGGGCTGCGAAATTACCAAAAAGCAAAATCCAAAAAGCCACCGAAAGACCAAAACGCCCTTACACCAGAAGAAGAAGAGAACAGTAAATCGAGGGCAAAAACGTCATTTTACTGCAGAAGAAACAATAAATTGTGTCTGCATCAACAGCAAACCCCAACACTCCTTTAGGTCCCGTTTGGTTGAAGGATTCAGGTTCATGATTCGGAGTCAAATGCAAGAATCCGTGTTTGGATCCATTTTTTAGTCCGTTGGGTTGGAATTAGGGTTTGAATCCCTGAGCGATTTTTGGGTCCCGATTGAAAATCAGCCCCCCTTGATTAAGCCCAACTTCAATCCCTTTGTATAGTGTACAAACAGTAACAGTCCAGTCCAGACATTCGATTTTCCCACTCAGCCAATCTTCTTCTCGAACTCTCCAAGTTTCAATCCAAAATTTCTCACTCGCAAGCGAAGAAAAACTGTTTCGAGCTCAATTTTCCCGAGAATGAGACACACATCTATCAACTGATCATCAAGGTGACAGAAGCAAGTTTCCGTGCGCTCAATTTCACGAAGTATCCATGCCTTGAGAATTCACGAAAAACCCTAGCTTCATCACTTTCTGTCGGGGAAAAATGGACAATGAAACCGAAATCCTCTCGCGCCTAGCCGCGAACCACCTGTTCCTCACCCAATTCGAACCTCTCAGGGCGATAATCCACGCTTTACGAGCCAAGGACCCCGAGCTTGCCCTCGATGTGCTCCAGACGATCGTCGCTGGCTCCGGGTGGTTCGAGAACGTTCTGTGGTCTTACTCGTGTCCGTCGCCGTCTCTTCTCATGTACTTGGCGACTCTCGAGCTTCTACAATTCAACAACACCTCGTCAGTTTGGAGCTTCAATCGCGAGACGCTGCGATTGCGAGCCAAGTTTTTGTACTGGTTCAGCATCTAATCGACCGGGTTTCAGAGACTATGAGGAGTATATTTATAAAGTTGCATGATGATCAAAACTCAACTTTATTGCTAGATGAATATTGTTTTTAAAGCTTTATTAAATCATTGAATAAACTTCCTAAGATATCAAATTTTTAATTATTGCGATTAAAAATAATTCAAAAGTAGGTGAAGAGAGACTTGTATTGGAGGAATATGAATGCTTTTTTTTTATCTTCTTTTCCTTAATTTTTGGGTTAAATTCATGAGAGAATAGTGAACTTTTTTCTTTTTAAAAAAAATTAACTACTATATTAAAAAGTGTGGTGTTAAACTTAAACTTTTATAATGTTTCAAATTAAGTCTCTCGTTTAAGATTTTGTAACATTTGGATGGAAAACACTAAAAGTCATTAATAGTTAAGTCATAAATTTGTTTTTTCTCCATTATACAGGCTATTAATGGGGCTCTTTTGTGACAGATTTACTGACGTGGAGGGTACCGCGTTCGTGGCCTCTTTTGATTAGACCAAGCGGATTTATTATCATGTGCAGGGATCATCTAGTGATAGTCCGTCCAAAGGCACTTGAGCAGGCCAAGAGAGGCTTTTAAATTATCTTTATGGACTCTGGAATTGAGCGTGCCTGGAAGAAGGGTCGTCTTTGTAGGCGATGAGGTTGGCCTCAGCTAGGTTGGGCTAAACCCGAGTGACTCCGATGAAGGCAGTTCCAAAGGCAACACCCATTGTGATTCTGGCATTGTAAAAGTGAAGAATTTCATGAGAATGGTCTCGAAGTTAGTATGTAGAAGGAACGTAATCAGTTTTTGTAAGAGGTTTTTACTTCAGTTTATGATGATGTGGAGATGTCCATGAGGATAAAGGATAATACTTCAAGTTGAAATAACCATATGTTCTACGTCCGGTGAGGAAGTCTTCATCATCGGAGGTGGAAATCAACCAAATCAAAGGAAGTATTTTCTAATTACTCTTGATGTCATTTTGTGCCTAAAAATTGTAAATGGGCCGTTTTGAGAGGTTATGGGAGCTTTGTTGCTTCCAATGGGAAGAGCGCCTTGAAACGTGTTTTAGAGGAACATCGCTGAAAATTATGGAGGTTGAGTGCGTCCTGTGATCGTGGGTGATTAATTACTCTACTTCCTAGTGTAATATGGATGATTATAATGGAGAAAACTTCGACACATTAAGGTCTCGAACGAGAAGAACGCCCCGGGATTGTTGTGCTTAGAGGGACTTCGTCGAAAACCATAGAGGAGAAAGGCTTAAGTGAGCTTTGTTCTTAGCTTGCTCTATGCTGTTTCTTCCCCTGCGTTTTTGCGTGGAAAGGGGTGGTATTTATAGGTAAGGGTTGGGATTTGAGGGAAACCAAACTTCTTTTGATTTGGTTGATGATTTTCCACTTGGAGGCATTAGTTGGGAGGAATTTTGAGCTTGGTTCTATGGTGGAAACCAAACGTAGAAGCCACATGACGCGGGAAAGCCTCTCCCAATGTGAGAGGTGATCAACTCTCTTTTTCTTGGTTTTTGGCATTTTTTAGGTAGCATTTATTAGAGAGGTGCATGGGAGCTTCTTTAGCTGGTCTATAAATGAGGGTAAACTATGTACAAGAGAGTGTTTTGCTTTTGTTCTATAAGTGCCGAGCACTTTGGTTTCCTTATGCTAACCACCAGAAGAAAGAAGAGAAAAGGAAGTCAACTTTGGCGTTTTGTGTAGGATTTGGGTTGGATTTGGGCCTTTTCAGATTTTTTGGTAATTGGATTTGGGATTTAGGTTGACTGGACTCACTAGGGGCCCGTTTAGTAGCAAAACTCAAATTATAAACTCGAATCGGTGAAGTGAACGAGGCCTAGATTTTTCTAAGAATTGGGTTAAAGGAATTGGTTATTTTGGTTTGATTTCCCCCACCATCAATGTTCTTCTAATTCCTTAAAGGCTTTAAACCTTCTAAATGAGTTACGAGTCTAATCAAACTACATAATATGAGCTTTACATTTTTTTGCCTTTCAAACCACGGCCCATTTAAAGATTCTCGAAGCGCAAATCAGATCCACTTTTGGGCTGTATCGCGGGATATGGACTTCTGCCATGTGAAAAATGAGTATCAACACCTATAATGCATAGAAAGTACATAAAAGTTATAGAAATCGTGAAAAAAAAAAAGAAATCATCCATTTTAGAGGGAGTTCATACATTAAAGCACAAAACATCATTTGAAATCTTTAGCTGGTCTATAATGAGGGTAAACTATGTACAAGAGAGTGTTTTGCTTTTGTTCTATAAGTGCCGAGCACTTTGGTTTCCTTATGCTAACCACCAGAAGAAAGAAGAGAAAAGGAAGTCAACTTTGGCGTTTTGTATAGGATTTGGGTTGGATTTGGGCCCTTTCAGATTTTTTGGTAATTGGATTTGGGATTTAGGTTGACTGGACTCTTTAGGGGCCCATTTAGTTTGCTGATTCTAGTTGAGATATGACTTTATATGAAAACTTTTTACTGTAGTAAAAAAGTTAGATGTGACTGTTTCTGAGAGCTTTTTACTGTAACAAAACTCAAATTTTAAACTCGAATCGGTAAAGTAAACGAGGCCTAGATTTTTCTAAGAATGGGGTTAAAGGAATTGGTTATTTTGGTTTGATTTCCCCCGCCATCAATGTTCTTCTAATTCCTTAGAGGCTTTAAACCTTCTAAATGAGTTACGAACACCTATAATGCATAGAAAGTACATAGAAGTTATAGAAATCGTGAAAAAAAAAAAAAGAAATTATCCATTTTAGAGGGAGTTCATACATTAAAGCACAAAACATCATTTGAAAATAGAAGGTTGATATGTTTTTCTTGTAAACAGCTTTTTTCAAGTTTGGTACAAGGTTGATCAGTTTTTCTTGTAGACAGCTTTTTTCAAGTTTGGTACAGGGAAAAGTCGAGTTTTGTAGATTTTGTATCAACGAAATCTTTTTGTTTAAATTCATGTATAGAGGAAAAAAATAATAACTTTATTTCACATTTTATATTATAGAGAAATTAGTAGTTATCATATCTTAAACTCATTAATTAATCTCAAATTGAAAAAATAAAATCATATGAAAAAATAAAATACAGAGAAACATATCAAAAAATAAAATAAAATAAAACATTAAAAACAACCTATATGGTTTGAGTTTTTGTGTTTTATCGAAAAAAAATTAAAAAAACACATTAAGGAAAAAAAAAGACATAAAAATATGAGATTGCTTATTATCTAAGGAAAAATTACAAGATTGCAATAGTTTTGCGTCCAAATTTTTTAACGAAATTTTAGCTGATTTAAAACACTTAAAGAGTTCAAGGTTAAAGATAGAACAATTTTCAAAAACTAAGGATTGTAAAAACTTTGTAGTGCCTTTGATCCATGTTAGACTCAATCTGAGGTAATTCTGTAAACAGAAGAGATCTTAGACTAAATCCATTGTCTTGGTTGTCACCTTCTTTTGTGAATTCAACCTTTTCGTATTCGATCTTGACAATTTGCCAAAACAAATGATTTGAGGGCTGTGAGTCTTTTGTTTGTCTCTATTCCAGATTATTTGGAAATGAAAAAAAAAATGAATAGATCTCAAGCACCCTATTCCATTCTTTGATAGTTTATTTTGCTTTGTGATTATTATGAAAAATTTGAGATTCACCATCTTCCTTAACATCTCTTGGTAGTTTCTGAAGTTGTTGTCATCCCCCAAGTCGAGTTTATAAACTCTGCTGCTTGCAAATAGAATTGAGGTGTTTCATAAGTTTAGGGTTCCTCTTTAGGCTTAAATATTTTAAATGCTTCAGAATTGCAACTGAACTTGGAAATACCTCAAAAGAAGAATATCATAAATCTAGGAGTCGCAAATACTCGAATCTTTAGAAAACACATTTGAAGAAACGTTGTCTCAGTAAGTCGCTTTTAAACATCTTGAGCATGGAAATCAGCGTGAGAAAATGATAAATGCCGAACTTTTTGAGAGATACTTCACCTACAATTATCGATGATTGATCACTCCCTTTCTGCCACTAACAGCTCTAGATCATGCATTTTAAAGCAGTAAAAGTATCCTACATCCTGAAAATCTTCAAGGAAAAATATATATGTAGTTCGTTCATTTTTTGAGTAAAGATGGCCGCCTCATGTCCCCATTGCTAAGGGTACACCTTCACACTTTTTGACAATGTCCTTCCCTGTTGCCGCAAGATTTTGATAAATTCTCCTTTAATGACCATTTCAGCAACAAAGTCAAACCCACGCATTTGCAAGATCTCTCAGGTTGCAAGTCGGAAGCGTGCCCATCATTGAAGCAACTATGGGGCTGCGTGTAGTCGCAAG